>NW_011889186.1:438304-458366 GCF_000151845.1 Pteropus vampyrus
CACGTTAGACTAGTTCAGGGTCCCGCAGGTGGTAAATCTTGAAACCGTCTGCGTAAGTGTTTGGCGAGACTTGTTTTCTCCACCTTCATGCCTGACTAGGGGAAGGAGGCCCCCTCTTCCTGTTAACCGCTTGGCATTTACGGAGCACGTGCGAGCCCCGAACGGTTCAGGTGAGAGAACACCTAGTCCTTGTGTGCAGTCGTATGCTCTGCCCCCGCCCGGTGTGGCAGATGGGCTCGCCATGCTGCCCAGTACAGGCGCAGTGCAAGTCACAGGTGCAGACACGGGGTTCTCAGTTTCCTAGTGCTCACGTCGAAAAAGAAGCAAGCGAAGTGAATTTTAATACGTTTTATTTACCCCGGTATCCCTAAAATATCACAACACTAACCGACAGAAAAGGAAAAAGTTTGAGGCATTTTCTGCTTTTTCGTGCCGAGTCTTTGGAATCCGGGGCGCTTTGCACTTGGCACTCAGTCTGCAGCAGCGACGTTCCGAGCGCTTGGCGGCCACCAGGTCGGACTGTGCAGACTTAGATTTACCCTTTCACCGAAAAGAACTTCAACCTGAAAGTGTCATCGAGGAATGAGAAGAAAGCCGTGCCGGGCCGTGTCCAGGAGGAGCTGCGCCCGCTGAGCAGGCACCGCACTTGGCCGTTTGTGACCGGGGAGCCCACTGGGACGCCGCGTGGGGTTCTTGCTGACCACGGAGGTCTGGAGGGTAGTTACCAGTCAGGGGACTGTGGTCTGCATGGGCATTCGGCAGCCTCGGGAGACGTTTTTGGCTGTTACAGCTGCCAGTGGAGGGTGCTCTTGCCATCTCGTGGTGGAGGCCTGGGGCGGGGGAAGCGGCACCTCACAGTGCGCCCGTAGCCCCCAGCCAAGACTGAGCTGGCCGTTGCTGAGCAGCCCTGATTGGGGGGGGTGGGAGTGTGAGCCCACGGCCACCACAAGTGGGGACCCCCTTCCGCTTAAGTTGAGACCCCCAAAGGCAGTGCCCTCTGGGCAGGAGCGAACTGGCAGTGAGCCAGTCCCGTCACGGTGCGCCTCAGGGCCGCAAGCCTTTGGCGTGGGGGACGGCGAGGAGGCCAGCCCTCTCTGGAGAAGTGCTGTCTGGGGGCTGTTGGGGCTCCCTGCCGCGAGCTCTGCAGACAGGCTGTCCAGCATGTCGGCACGGACAGTCTGGCACACACACAGTCGAGACGGCACGACCAGGAACCAGCAGAGACAACAAGAAACAGCTGCACGAAGACCACGGTACCAGCTCCGGGCGACAGTGAACGAGGTTTACTGTTTTTAAAGAAATAATAGGCAAACATGAAAATTTAGCAGGAAACTTGGAAAGTGGAAAAAGTAACAGCTGACTTTGAAATACAACCAAGGGGAAATTCTAGGACTGAGACACGGGTAACCCTCCTAACGGATTTGGGGCCGACACAGTCGAAGAGCCATTTAGTCTCCTGAAAGATACGAGAACCCTCTTCTGAGCCCAGGCTTCTGTTTCTTCTTGTCCTCCGTAGCCTGGGTTATGGTCTCGCTTTATCCCAGGAGCTGCTCAGCCCAGCGTGGTGTCCTGCTCCCCTGTGAGGGCCTGACCAGGACCGGGCCCCAGAGAAATTGGGAGACCTTGGGCACAGACTCGATGCGTTTGTGGTTTGTGGCCAGCTTTCCCTCCTGTCTTCTCCTTTGATCTTCACAGCACGCCAGGGACGTGGGTGTCACCATCACACCTGTTTACAGCTCAGAGAAGCCTCGATTTCAGTTCAAAATTGCTGCAATTAAAAAACAATTCTAGCCCTGTGTTGGAAGTACCGCTTTGAGGGCTGTCTCAGTTTGGTCCAGTTAGGAGGGAGAAACCACACAGTGGTCAAGGGACGTTTACTGTGGACGAGGGTGGCTATAAGACCCGAAGAGACAGTATAGCCCCCAGGGCTGAAGGAGAGCCCCCGGGAGGACAGATGTGGAGGCTCCTCCTTGGAGCAAGGGGGGAGCGCAGCCTGCCGAGAGCAGGGGAGGCGGCTGGTTTGGCCAGGCCGGGGCACAGGCCATCGCGGATATGCCGAGGGTGGGGACCGTCCTGTAGGCATCTACCGTGGGGCCCCGAGGGAATCCGGGTGCCAGTGTAGGCAAGAGCCCATCCGGGTGCGTGTCAACAGGGCCGGGAGTGTGATGACCCTAGTGGGGCCGAGGGGCTGCTGTGGGTCGACAGGGCTCTGGCCCCTGCAGTGCGCGGGCCAGAGGGTGGCTTCTCGCAGCCCCATCTCTCCAGCGCCCTCTGCCGAGACAGGCGGAGGTGTGTCTGGCCTGGGAGGGCGCTGGGAGCTGACCCGTGGCACTCTGTCCTTCTGTCCTGAGGTGAGTTTTGCAGTTGGGAGTGGCTCAGGCTCTGGCAGAATGCAGAGCTGGGCCCAGCGGTGCCCTGTGGAGGCTGCCAGTGTGCCTGCCCCTCGTGCCCACCCTGGCCTGGGGGCCAGGTACAGCTGGAGCCGGTGAACACACTGTCTGGTGATGAGCATCCAGGCCATGCGGAGAGAGCAGACCCTCCATCTCTAAGGCCTCCCCCAAGCCAGGAGTGCGGATGCTCACTTGGGGTGCGGGGCGGTGACGAGGCGCTCTCGGAGCACCTGAGGGTCCCGAGGCGGCCTGCACATGATGTGGTCGAGCTCAGAGGTGACCCTGCCCCTTGGTCTGCAGCCCTTGGAGCGGCTGCTGCTGAGAGGCCAGGTCTGTGAGGGCTGGCGCGTCGGGCCCTGCTGGGGAGCACCGGGGTCCCCGGGACCCCGAGGCGGGAGGGCGGCCCATAGCCGGAGCTTACTCGGCTGAGCAGTGCCGTCTCCGGCAGTGCCTTGCTGTCTGACCGACGGGGACAGGTGGATGGAAAGGACAGGCTGCAGACCGTGGCAGCAATGTCACTGCAAGACCACCAGCCTTTCTAGCGTCACCTCAGCATTCTGCTCTGAGGAACGTTTTACCCTCCTCGGGTGAAGCGCTGCGCGCCCTTGCCAGGTGGCGTTTCACGTCCTGCCAGCGGCTCGCTTTGAGTGTGCCTTGCCACGATCTCCAGCGGTACCCGGCTGCGCTGACCGGGGTGGAGAGATGGAGGCCTCTGGTCCTTCTGTGTGTGGTTTTTGTTGGGGTGGGGGGTGGGGCGTGATTTGTCCTAAAGCTGCTGAGAAACAGAAGATTATGCGGAGTCTGCCCGCCTGACTCGGTAGACTTACTCAGGAGAGTCCCATGCTGGCTCCAGGAGCCTGAGGGGATTCTGGCAGGTGGCAGTGCCGCCCCAGGGGCCGAGCCTGGCCCAGCAGCACCTGCCCAGGGTTGTTCTGGGAGGGCACAGCTCCTGCCGCTGGTTTTCTGGTTGGTTTTTAGGAAGAGCAGGCATTTGGGTTCTGATGTGCACTGCCCAGTCTCAAGCTCGCACAGCATCTGCTGCGTGTCGGGGGGCCGGCTCCTACATGGCCTCCCGTCTGGTTTCCTCCGATGGAGCTCTTGACTGTCCCTTTTCCAGGCGACAAGGCTCTTGACGGCTACAGTAAAAAGAAGTACGTCTGCAAGCTGCTCTTCATCTTCCTCCTCGGCCACGACATTGACTTTGGGCACATGGAGGCTGTGAACCTGCTGAGCTCCAACAGATACACGGAGAAGCAGATCGTGAGTGTTGCTGCGGGCGGGGGCTGGGGCGGCGTGGCATTGAAGGGCCCAGGTGCTGACCCCTGCTGACCAACGCGGGCCTGCTGAAGAAGGGGCTGTCCCCGAGAGCGTCTTCTGACCAGATGGCCACCTCTCTCCAGCTCCCACATATGCTGAGAGGTTCCTGTGGGCTTAGGCTGTGGTCCCCGGGAGGCCCGCCCCAGAGGGAAGGGAGGGCGGCATCTTCCCCACAGCAGCCTGCTGTCACTCTTCACAGCCAGTCTGCCTGGGGGCCCTGGTAAGACCCCCCGTTTCTGCCCTGCGCACCACAGCCGCCTGGTTTCAGAGCCAGAGCCCCCCGCCCACTCCGAGACTGCCTCCTGCCTGGTGCCTGCAGCCCTCCCAGGCTTTGGGATCCTAGCCCCACACCTGTTGGGGTAGCTCTGTCTCTGTATGTTTGCTACAGTGTTGCACAGTAGCATTTCTCTCTATTTGTCCAAAAACTCAACTTATAGAAAGTAAAAAAATACCCTAGGTGCCAGGAATTTTGTTAAGTATTGGTATTTACTCAACAAGAATTTGTCGAGTGTTTGCCATGGACCAAGCAGAGTATTGGAGGGACCCCTGGGGACACAGTGGCCAAAAGCAGACGTGGGCCTTGCCCTTTTCTAGTGGGAAGATGGCATCAGGCAGCTCTATGAGTAGAGAGAATCACAGCTGTGGCCAGTGCCCACTGACGAAGACTTGCGGAACCCCCGGGACCCTAAGAAGGGGCGTGGCCAGTGGGGAGCATTCCCTTGGGAGGGCATCTTGAGCTGAGGCTGAAGGATGACAACTGGGGGCCGAGGGTGAACAGAACAGGTAGTACCTGTCTGAGGCATGCGCCTTGGAACACAGAGCTGGAAGGGAGGTGGCGCCTGGCGGGCGGGCCTTTCTCCTGAGACCCATGGAAAGCTGGGCAGGAGTTTCATCCGCGTGGTCAGTGATCAGACGAGCTTTGAGAAATCACTGTGCCCCTGCATGGGGAGGGCATGGACTGTGGTGGTGACATGGGACTGGACTTTGGCCTGGGTGGTGAGGGCAAGCTGGGGGCACAGAGACAGATTCAAGGGGGAGGGGGAGCCAGCCACCAGCTGGAGTCTGGAAATGGCCGTGGTTTCAGTTACGGCCAAGGCAGGGTCCCCTTCCCCTCTTACTTAGGACAATGGCGAGTCAAGGTTACTCAGACATGTCACGATGGATGACGACCAAAGTCTCTAGTTCCCATGGGGATATCTGACCAAGTGCCTTTTAGGTTCATCCTACAGAACCTTCTCATGGCAGAATCGGAAGCCGAACTCTGCTTCTGTAACAGCTGACGTTTTCACCACCATGCAGCTGAGTCTGCCATGGCATGACTGTCGCTGCAGCCCGGTGACAGGTCTGGATCGTGCCGGAGGCTTGCTGGAAGCTGGTTTTGTCTGCGCCGGTGTCTGTCAGGTACCTTGGGGCCCACGCGGACCTAGGTTGTCATGAGCTTGTGCCCTCTCGTCTTTCTGGACCCAGGGCTATCTCTTCATCTCGGTGCTGGTGAACTCCAACAGCGAGCTGATCCGCCTCATCAACAACGCCATCAAGAACGACCTGGCCAGCCGCAACCCCACCTTCATGGGCTTGGCCCTGCACTGCATCGCCAACGTGGGCAGTCGCGAGATGGCCGAGGCATTTGCTGGGGAGATCCCTAAAATCCTCGTAGCTGGGTATGCGTCTTCTGACTTGTCGACACATGAATCTCACGTTGAATGAATCGAATGCATAGCTACTTAAGGCACCTGGAATGAGTCTGTCTCCCCACGTTACATGGGGGGCGACGCACGTCGGACGTCAGGTGAAGCCCATTTAGGCCTCTCTTCCCCCAGTGCCATTGAGATTTTTAAGTAGATTAAAGAGCTGAACCCCGTTGATCCTAACCAAATCAAGAAGGGGCTTCAGCCTCAAACAGGGCCATGGAAGAGGGGACACAATCATCCTGTGATGTGGCACAGCGCCTTTTCTTGCCCTTTTCCAAAGCATTCCCGAGGAAAAGGTCATGCACCCAAATCCTGAGAATTCTTAGCAACCCACCCTGCTCCCTTGAATTTGGAGAGGTGCCACATGGGGCCGAGCAGGCGGCTCTGGAAGACTTGAGAACGGTGCTAGGCCATCCCGGGCTCCCAGGCGTGGCAGAGGCAGGGCTCTGCTCACGTCCCAGGACGTTGCTGAGCTGGGAAATTAACCCGGAGCCCACACTTGGGCGACACGCCTGGCTGACAGGGGCCGTAGTCCAGGGCACTTCTTCAGGATAGCTGGCAACGAGCAGAGTACGTTCTGGCAGCTCCCAGCACCTCTGGCCATAGGACGGGAAACGGCCCTTGGAAGGCACAGTGGAGAGGGCGGAGGGTGTCAGGAAGTGCTCACACTTTAACAGAGTGGGCGGGTCTAGACCTGGCTTTCTCAAAGGGCGATGTTCCCCAGGGGACCTTGAGTGAACTCTCAGCACGTTTGGTTGTCACGGCAGGGCTGGTCTGCTGGCACCTCCTGGGTGGAGGCTAGGGTGCTATGGCAGGCCACGCGGCCGAGGACCACCCGGCCTGCGAGTTAGCCTGTCCCAGGGCTAGACTGGGCACAGGAGTGCAGCAGCAGAGTGGCCATGCAAGCCCTGGAGGAGTGTCACAGCAGAGTCAGACTGAGGAGCTGGCCTGGGAGGGGACACCCCACTAGAAATGAGAGTTCTGGGATGCAGGAGCTCAGAGGTGGCGGTCCAGCAGTGGCCTGGGCAGGAGCAGGGGTTTGTGGAGCCGAGAGAGCAGGCGGAGGGCCAGGACGACACTGCACACCCACAGGGCACGTGGACGGGGGCGGGGCACTGAGATGGGTGGGCTGGAGATGCCCGCTTGCCCCTGAGTGGGGCCCAGGACCGAAAGTCAGGAAGAATTTGGGGCAGCCACACACTGCCCTTGCCCTCCTCACCTGTTAGGGCTGCCCAGGTCTGGGGACACCTCCCTTCTTCCACTCTGGCCACCGGCTCTGTCCCTGTCCGTGTCCCCTGCCCTCGCAAGGCCCCACCCTGGGACAGGAGTCTTCCATCTGCTGTGGCCACCACTGCTTGATTCCTGTGTTTGGAACAGCGACTGGTTCACAGCAAGTGCCCGGTAAACACCCGCTGGGTGAGTGACACGTGGAGCACACAGCGATGGTCCTGGGAACGGTTCAGAGGGTCATTCAGGGACGTCTCCCTGAAACGAGGGCGAGCGCCCACGCAGGCCGAGGGACATGTCTGCACAGAGATGCTTCCCGCACGCGTGTGGACGGGGAAGGACGGGCAGGGAGACGGCAGTGTCTCCAAGGGAGGGGCCTGCCGAGGCCCCTGGTCTGAGTCCTGGTCGCAGGCAGGCCCCTCCCATACCCAAGGCTCCGGTAGTATGGCAGTCAGGAGCCCTACTTGAAAAAAAGGACCAGCTCTGGAAGTCCAGCTGCCGTGACCGAAAACAGAGTGCTCAGGGTGGCTGTGCCCCGAGGCAGAGCCGAGTAGCAGGCTGGAGGGCGGGCGCCGCGGAGAGAGCCCTGTGACTTGTGGCAGAACTGAAACCGTGTTGGCCGCGGTGCCCTCGGTCCCTGCTGGCTGCTGCAGGCTGCACTGCCCCCTCCTGTGTTGGTCAGGCCTCATAGTCGCAAACCTGGAAACGAACTGACTACCGTAGGCCAGAGGTGCATGTCATGGGTCCACTGGGTGACGTGGACGGACCCTCAGGGTGGCCGCAGCGCACGGCCTCAGCGCACACGTAGGGAAGGAAGCTGGCAGAGTGGGGTGTGCTGTCTCCTGCTCCTGGTGAGGACGGCAGGGGCCAGAGAGTGGCACAGGTGTCTGCCTCTGCTCCCCGGGGTGTTTGCGTTCACAGGAGGGTCTTTCACCAGAGTAACTTTTCTTCAGACTAGAGCAGGGCTGGTTTGGTTTAGACTCGGTTCAGAATTAAAAGGCCGAAAGGGAGGTAAGTGGTAAAGATGGCCCTCAAAACCCCCTTTCTCTCCAGGCTGAACCGGAGCCCCCACTGCTTTGTGAACGCCAACCAGCTCTTTCTGAGACGGGCTCCCACAGCCTGCACTGAGCGGTCATTCCTGGTGGCCTGTCGCAGAAGTTGCTGGGGTGTGGGAGGGAGGGTAAACAGCATTGGGGATATTCTGTGCCCTTAGTGACTTCACATCCAGAGCAGAAACCTCTCCCAAGCCCTCCCAGGGTGTCTGCGGTGGCCCCTGCCCAGCCTCTTGGTGCTCGGGGATTCCAGGGTGCTGGGCTCCCCAGCCCAGTCAGCCACCTGGAGAGGGGACGCCTGGGAGCGGGGCCTGCTCTTGGCACAGAGGGGGCAGGAGGGCGGCTGGTGTGTGGGGTGGGGAAGGCGCCCGACCCTGGTGTTGGAGGCAGGGGAGGAAGTCTCCCGGTGGACAGAGAACACTGTAATGTGAATAGGCGGATGGTGGGGTTGGCCCCACACGGCCCTTTCCCGCACTTGTGTTCGATGTGACGTCTCTGGAGGTGGCCCTTTGGAGCAGCCCATTGTCCATCGCTGGGACGCGGTGCACACGGAGACCCCTCACAAGAGGTGGAAGCGTGCGCGCTGCGTGTGTTCCTGCCTCCGCGTCCTGGCTCCTCTGGGGCGGATGTCCCCCGCGTGGCCCCGGGCGCCGCGGGTACTGGAGTGCTGTTGAGTGGCCGCTGGCGTCTGTCTTTCAGGGACACCATGGACAGCGCGAAGCAGAGCGCTGCGCTGTGTCTGCTGCGCCTGTACCGGACGTCTCCCGACCTCGTGCCCATGGGCGACTGGACGTCGCGTGTGGTCCACCTCCTCAATGACCAGCATTTGGTAAGGGCCTCTGGACAGGGGCCCGCCCTTGCCCCGCCAAGGAACCTTTGTAGGAGGAGCCATCGTGACAGCTGCCCCACGTGGTTTCCCATGGTACCCGGGACATGTGCACAGCTCAGCCTGTGGAGCCTGGGAGCGCCTAGGTCCTGGGCGAGGACAAGTCAAACTTGGTCTCTGGTCACTGAGTCATGAGGCGTTGGAGGACCTCCCATAGGCCGGGCTGCGCGGACAAGCGGGTCAGCACCTCTGGAAGCACGCTGTCCAGCAAGGGCACCCCACGTGGCATGCTTGGCCACGCCTCGCTCAGGGCTGGGATGGGGCATCTGTGGTCCCACCTAAACTCCGGCACGCAGGCTTCCTGATCGGCGTGGCCACCCGTGGCCGGGCGGGACTGTCCTCCCTGTGTTGTGGACGGGGAGGGGGTGTCGGGTGTCTGCACTGGAGGGGACACACACGGCTGTGACACTGGGAGGCAGGGCCAAGCAGGAGCAGGTAGTGGACAGTGTGGCTTTGCCCTGCTGAGTTCTGTCGTGTAATTGAATGAGCCTCAACACAGAAAGATTTTCCTGTGGAGTAGTGGGTATGAGTATGTTAGCCGGTTGCTACATTTTTTTTCTAGAAGAGAAATCCGCTTTGAAAACTGAATTAAAAATAAATAGTTGTTAAACGGAGATTCAGAGGCGAGAGCCCGGGTCGGCATGCGTGCTCTGGTGTGACAGCCCGGTGAGGTGTCCCGTGCTTACTGGGGAGGTTTGCATCTGCACAGGACAGCCCTCCCTCAGGGTGGAGCTGGGCGTCTGTAGGCCGGGCAGGAGGGCGGCGAGGAATGCTTTCATGTGCCAGTCACGACTCGGTGGCATGGTCTGCCCAGGGCCGGACTCTGCCTGCGGGATTGGAACGCCATGCTGGACGCATGGCGGCTTCGGATCCACATCTCCCATCCGACGGATCCCGCGAGGCAGTGGGGCTGTTCTGGTTTTACAGATCAGGAGACTGAGGCTCAGACAGTTTAAGTAGCTTCACGCAGATCCGGGCTCGAACCAGGACTTGACAGAGGTGCAGAGCCCGGTGTCGGTGACTGAGGTCGGACCTCTGGACTCGGCGCTCTCTCCAGATGCTGCCAGTTCAGGGGCGCGGGTGCCTAGTGCGTGTCCTCACTGCCACCTTGTTGGGGAAGCTCCTGTAGCCATGTTGCGGCAGATGGCTAGGCCCTCAGCTGTGCACATCATGCCCAGTGCCTGGCCTCGCATGCGGTGGCCCCAGCCTCCCCCTCACACTACCCTTTCTATGGAGACTCCTGTGGGGACAGTGAGAAACAGCGCTGGGTGGCAATGAACCCCAGCCAGCTCTTGTGAGCAGATGGCTCGTTCAGCCCCGTAGACTTGGCCGGGCCTGGCCCCGGGTGCAGGGTAGCACTGCCCTGGCGGGGTCAGCATGGCATGGTACGAGTTTGTGCAAGCTCTCTGTTGGCACTGACTTTGCCCACCGAGAGATGAGCAGGAGGCCAGTAGAGTCCTTTCCTAAGGCTCTCACCTCAACAGGAAGTCGAGGACCAGCATGGCGGTGAGACCTTCTGATGAGGTCGCGACCTACAGAAGTGTCGTGGGCCCATCGGAGTGGGCTTGGGATGGCCCAAGGGCTGCGCATTCGTTGCTCTTAGTTTAAAGTTGTATTTGGAAAATGGGTTTAAAATGATAGGCCAGCCTCAGGTTATTTTGACTGGAATCGAAATGCATGTTGTGTGTGTCTCCTTTTAGGGTGTGGTGACTGCTGCCACCAGCCTCATCACCACCTTAGCGCAGAAGAACCCGGAAGAGTTTAAAACGTCCGTCTCTCTGGCCGTCTCCAGGTTAAGCAGGGTAAGTCGATGGAGAATGGAGTGTGGTGCCTTTCGGTCTCGGTTATTTCATGTAACTAATGTACTAGTTCGCCTTTGGGACGCCAAGGGTTAGCCAGTTTGTGAAGTCAATAGTGACGCTCAGTTAGTGATTGGTTGGCCTGTCTTTCAACTGTGTTGTCCATTGAGAAATGTCCTGTTTGTGTGGGAGGGTGAACCGGGCAGAGCCACCCAGCTCTCGGCTCTCACCCAGTGGGCGGGGCACGCGGTACCTGGTGGGGCCGCCTGGGGCCCTCCTCGTGGCAGGGAGCCCTTGTCCCCTTGCTGCCCATGGCTCTCCCTTCACCCCAGAGCGTGCATCCTCAACTGTCATTGGGCCCCGAGTTGTGTGTAGTTTTCTGCAGCTGGTTCATCCGGCGTGTGTTCTTCTGTGTTCGATTTGGGGTACTCACGTCGGAAGTTGCCCTGCTGGTTCTGTGTGCTGTTCAGTTTTGATGCTGCGTGGCATTTGTAAGAATGGACTGTGACTGCCTTCCTGAGCAAGCTCACTCACGACTGAAAATGTCACACCTGAAGGCTTTGTGGGGCGAAGCTGCTCTGATTCTCTGATGTGGGACGTGGGGGAGGGCAGCGGGCTGTGTGAGTGGAATATAGTGTCTCGAGACAGTCATGTGTTCAGGGGGTCAAGGAGTGTCTGCCCTGCCAGGGGCCGTATTTGGACCAAGCAGAGGTCCTCCTTTTGTGTCTCACTTGCCTTCCGGCCCCCAGAGGGAAGCCTGAGTCCCATGGGTGCTGTAGAACCCTGCACCGAGTCAGCAGTGTTGCAGGTCCCACAGAGCGGGGCGCTGTCACACTGCAGCACGTGGGCCGTCTCAAGTGACACCAGGCAGTTCTGAGTGTGAGCCTGGCACCTGGACCAAAAGCAGGCTCGTGGTTAGTGCGTGACCCGTGGAAGCAGAACCAGTGTGGCTCTGTGTGGGGCCCCGCAGTGTGGCTCTCTCTTGGGGACACCTGCAGCAAGCATCTCATTGCCTGTGCTCTTTTACAGATTGTGACGTCGGCGTCTACAGATCTGCAGGATTACACTTACTATTTTGTCCCAGCCCCCTGGCTGTCAGTCAAACTGCTGAGGCTGCTCCAGTGCTACCCGCCCCCAGGTAACGGCCGTGCCACACAGACCCCTCCGAGAGGGCCACCTCAGCCTCTTAGGGTTATAGCTTCTGCTGCCATCATTAAAAGTCCTTCGCTGCCCCTGTTCTGGTTCTGTGAACCCTTCTGTGACGCTACCGGGAAGCCTGGCGTCTCCAGGGTGGCTCGTGGAGAGCCCCCCGTTCCGGCACAGCTTGGCACGTCCTCTGCTTTCATATAGCAGATCTGGCGGGTTTCCCATCCAGTCTCTTAAAGTAAAACGGGACCCATTAGAAACTTTGTACCCTAAATTGTTCATAACCTGTGTGACCAAGGATGTTTGTGTTCCTGTTTCATTATAAAATGTTACTGATTTGGTTAGTATGGTAGGTATCTAGAATAGAATTTTTTGGTTGAAGAAGTATAGGAAAATTTTTGTTAGACGCTCCTAACTCTGTTGTTGTGACCTTTACATTTAAATTTAGTTTGTTTTTGTATAGGGTCTTTTTCTTGTTATTTTCAAGTAGCTCTCTATACCGGTACCTCTCGTACTGAAGTGTGAACCACGGTGGTGGTCCTTCCCGTGGGGCTGGCCGCTGTCCCCCGTTCCTGCCGAGATGTTCTGGTTTTTTCGTTTTCTTACTCTTCTTTGATCTTTTTTTTTTTTTCTATTTTGAGTAGAACTTTAAAATTTTCCATCTCTTTTTCTTGTTTCTTATAACACTTTATTTCTGTTGCCTGTTTTCCCTTAGCTTTTTATATGTCACATTTTGTCCGTGTGTCTGAGACTTTGTTTTCTTTTGACTTAAATAACTGTGTCCCGGCACAAGTGTCGTGTACGTCTCACCGAAACGTACCCTGGCTGTTAAACCTCGTATTTTACACGCTGTAGCCCTCCGCGCTCTCCTCTGCGAGGCGACGTGATGCTCGGGACGCCAGGGATGCGGCTGGGAGGGTGGGGTGGGCTGCGGGGCTGGCCCGATGGCTTTCTGTCCTGCCCAGAAGACCCTGCCGTGCGAGGCCGCCTGGCGGAGTGCCTGGAGACGATTCTGAACAAGGCCCAGGAGCCACCCAAGTCGAAGAAGGTGCAGCACTCCAACGCCAGGAATGCCGTGCTCTTCGAGGCCATCAGCCTCATCATCCACCACGACAGGTGAGGCTGCAGGTGGTGTCTTCCCACTGGCCTTTCTCCCCAAAGCCAGTGGTGCACAAGACCCCCTTAAACGGAGGCTTGTGTGGTCTTCCTTGTGGCCATTCAGGCCCGGAGGGTGACCGGTGCCCATCCGTCCTGCGGGCACTGGCGCAGGCCTCTGTCCTCTTCCTGCTCCCTGTGTGGCCCTTTTCTTGTCCCTCCTCCAACACCGTAGGCTCGCGGTCTGGCCTCGGAACCGCCACGCTGTTCGCTTTGCCGCGTGTGGGCGCCCCTCTGCCAGAGCGCCCCGCTGCCTGCGGGCTTCTCATGGGACTGTACAGCAGGATGGCTGTGTGCCTGTTCACACGTGTGTCCCCGTTAGCTCTCCAGTGGCACAAAGCGGCACCGAGTCCCAGGATCTTCCAGGAACTGTTGGAGATGACTGTGTCGGCGAAGCGCAGAGGAGGGGACAGGCGCGCTGGGACAGCCAGAGGCTCTGTTTCCCCGACTCCGCGCAGCTCCCTAGTCGAGCTTCCCGTCTGTGGCCTCACGTGGGGTGCTGTGTCCTAGAATTACTGCGAGAGTGACAGTGTGGCTCCCAATAGCAGCAGGTGGCTGTGTGGCCCGAGGTGCCGGGCACAGCAGGCTGTGCTCAGCAGCTTCCCGCCCCGTTGGTCCTCTCCAAATGTCCTCTCCCGCGACAGCACCGAGCTGGGCTCAGCGGGACTCGTGAGGCTAGAGGGAGTCTGCATATCTTTGTTAGATGTATTTGAAGAGCAGCACGGTCACGAGGACAAAGCGAGCAGTGGGTAGAGACTTAGCATCCCTGTCACGGTCACGGGTCCCCACACATTCCCTGACCCCTTTACGTCTGTGTCCGTGCATCTGTCCCGCTGTGGTCCTCCCTTGGTCAGGGCCCTTGTTCAGCCGTTTTCCTGGCTGGTGACCTCTGGCTGAAATGGCATCCCTGGCCATGACTGGACCGTGAACTAGGGACAGGCACAGAGTCGCTGGGCTTGCGAAGGTGCCTCTGTCGCCAGCAGCCCTTTGTGGTTGCTGGAGTTACGCAGATGAGCTCGGAGAAGCCCGGGGGCCTGTGAGGTGTGAGCGTCCGCTGTGGTCACTGCCCGAGTGGACGCAGAACTGACTGCAGGGTTGACGTGCGAGGCTTTTGCGTCTTGGGGGGCCCTGAAGTCTTCACTCCGCACGGCACTGCCAGCTGCCATGCCGACTGGCACGCGGCCCCACCCAGCCCGCTTCTCCCGTCCCCGCAGTGAGCCCAACCTGCTCGTGCGTGCCTGCAACCAACTGGGCCAGTTCCTGCAGCACCGGGAGACCAACCTACGCTACCTGGCCCTGGAGAGCATGTGCACGCTGGCCAGCTCCGAGTTTTCCCACGAGGCCGTGAAGACGCACATCGAGACGGTCATCAACGCCCTGAAGGCAAGTGCTCTGTGCCGGGCTCACGCATCACCACGGTGCCATGGGTGTCCCTGCCGCTTGCATCACTCAGGTGGGCGCAGTAGCCAAGGGAGTGTGGCAGGGGAAGTTTTGTGGTCACAGGAGGCGGCACAGCGCGGTCCCTGGGCGGTCAGGCCGCCCTGCTGTGCCAGCCGCGCTGTGTTCCTGGGCGGCCTCCTCCCTCTGCCTGCGAGATGGACATTATGATGCGTAGCCTCCAGCGCTATGTCTTGCCCAGACCAGGGACATAGCCAATACTCGCGTCGATAGAACCAGTAATTTTTGGTAGGAGAATAAAATATTTTATCTGCAAGAAAATTCACCTTTTGCAAAAGAAAACTCACTTTTTTCAAGAGATTAAAATTCCAGAGTTGGAAAAGCCAAGTTGTGGCTGTTTGTCCTGTCGTGAGATACAGCAGTGTCCCCTGCATCCCCAGTTGTCAGCCAGTGCGCTGGAGCACTGGAGGCAGGTGGGGGTGCTGGGCCTGCCGTCCTGGCCCCGATCTCCGAGTCAGAGTGAGGTTCGACCCTTTTCCTTCGTGTCTGCACGTCTTGGATGGACATTTTGGAGTGTGTTTTGAGCAGGAGACCTGCAGGGTTTGGAGTCAGCCCTGTTCTGGACCCCTCCAGACCCAGATCTGGCGCGTGCTGTCTCCGCTGGGTCAGGGAGGCCTGCCATCGATTTTGCATGTCGCTTGGCCCTTTGCCAGAGGTTTTCAGGCCTCCCTGTGCTGAGCAGCAGCGGGTGAGAGATCTGGGTGGGGCTGGAGAGCCAGTACCGTAACAGGCTCCTGAGCAGCACAGAAGGTGCGGGTCTGTGGCCACCCCCTAGGGACAGAGCTGGATTCTGGGCAGGGCAGGGCCGAGGCGGGCAGTGAGTCGGCGTGTGAGGGTCCCTGGGTTTGGATGGTGGGTAGGCGAGAACGCAGAGTGAGCGTCAGGGTGGAGCCGCAGTGGGCGGCCCCGCCTGCCCACCCAGGCCTCGCTCCTGCTTTTCACTGCGCCTCGTTCCCCAGACGGAGCGGGACGTGAGCGTGCGGCAGCGGGCTGTGGACCTCCTCTACGCCATGTGTGACCGCAGTAACGCACAGCAGATTGTGGCCGAGATGCTGAGCTACTTGGAGACAGCTGACTACGCCATTCGGGAAGAGATCGTGAGTGCCGTCGGCCTGTCTGGTCACCGTGGGCCACGGCCCGAGGGGCTCCTCTGGTTTCTGATGCTGTCGCACAGGCGTCACTGCGAACCTGCTGGGTGCTGGGTGGAAGCTTCCTTCGCTTTAGTCTTTAAGCAGCGTTTTGGTAGAGGCCTCTGTCTCCTGTAGTAACTCGTTCCCTGCTGGTGAGCGCGTCTGGCCGCAGCCCGCGCCTCAGTGGGGTACTTTCACAGCGAACGTCCACGCGAGGCTTCAGTGGTTCGTGGCTGAGGTCAGCCTGAATTCAGATTTCCATGGGCAGAACTCTAGTTTTGGACCTTTGGATGACTGCTTCTTTGCTTGGCAGATTTCTTTATGTTTTTGCGGTGGATCTAGGAGCGTCTGGGCTCCCCTGACTGCATGGTGGTCTTCGTTACCAGTGTCGTTATGCCATCTGCAGAGAGGGTGCACACACCCCACACACTGTCCCAGCTCAGCCAGTGCTCGCTCACTGTGTGGGGGACCCAGCGCCAGGCAGAGTGTGGGGGTGTGAGAGTCCCCACAGGCTACAGGCAGCTGAGGGCCTGTATGAGTCCACGTGGCTGTGTCAGGGGCTGGGGGGCACCAAGGTGGGCTGGCTGCTGCCTTTCCATCCTATGCAGGGCACTTTTATCTTTCTGGGGAGCAAACTGCCACCGAGGCTCCTCAGGGACTCTGTGGAGCAAGCGTTCAGTGGCAGAGGTGGCCGTGAGTGACTCAGGATGGCTCCTGGGCTGGTGCTTGGTTTGAAAACAAAGGCCAGGAGCTCCTGAGTGTGTGTGGCTGTGCCCAGGTCGGCCTCTTGGGCCTATAGGGGATCATTTATGGAATGGCCAGTCCAGGGGCCAGGTGCTGGCTCTTCAGTGCCGTGTGGCCCATGCTCTTGGTGACGAGGGTGTGGGGCTGCCTTGGAGCAGGAGGTCAAGGTGGGCTTCTCAGGGGAGGGGTGACTCTGGAGCTGACCTGCTGGCCAGCTCGGAAGGTGGTGTAGAGTCGCTGGGCTTGCGAAGGTGCCTCTGTCGCCAGCAGCCCTTTGTGGTTGCTGGAGTTGCGCAGATGAGCTCGGAGAAGCCCGGGGGCCTGTGAGGTGTGAGCGTCCGCTGTGGTCACTGCCGGAGTGGACGCAGAACTGACTGCAGGGTTGACATGCGAGGCTTTTGCGTCTTGGGGGGCCCTGAAGTCTTCACTCCGCACGGCACTGCCAGCTGCCATGCCGACTGGCACGCGGCCCCACCCAGCCCGCTTCTCCCGTCCCCGCAGTGAGCCCAACCTGCTCGTGCGTGCCTGCAACCAACTGGGCCAGTTCCTGCAGCACCGGGAGACCAACCTACGCTACCTGGCCCTGGAGAGCATGTGCACGCTGGCCAGCTCCGAGTTTTCCCACGAGGCCGTGAAGACGCACATCGAGACGGTCATCAACGCCCTGAAGGCAAGTGCTCTGTGCCGGGCTCACGCATCACCACGGTGCCATGGGTGTCCCTGCCGCTTGCATCACTCAGGTGGGCGCAGTAGCCAAGGGAGTGTGGCAGGGGAAGTTTTGTGGTCACAGGAGGCGGCACAGCGCGGTCCCTGGGCGGTCAGGCCGCCCTGCTGTGCCAGCCGCGCTGTGTTCCTGGGCGGCCTCCTCCCTCTGCCTGCGAGATGGCCATTATGATGCGTAGCCTCCAGCGCTATGTCTTGCCCAGACCAGGGACATAGCCAATGCTCGCGTCGATAGAACCAGTAATTTTTGGTAGGAGAATAAAATATTTTATCTGCAAGAAAATTCACCTTTTGCAAAAGAAAACTCACTTTTTTCAAGAGATTAAAATTCCAGAGTCGGAAAAGCCAAGTTGTGGCTGTTTGTCCTGTCGTGAGATACAGCAGTGTCCCCTGCATCCCCAGTTGTCAGCCAGTGCGCTGGAGCACTGGAGGCAGGTGGGGGTGCTGGGCCTGCCGTCCTGGCCCCGATCTCCGAGTCAGAGTGAGGTTCGACCCTTTTCCTTCGTGTCTGCACGTCTTGGATGGACATTTTGGAGTGTGTTTTGAGCAGGAGACCTGCAGGGTTTGGAGTCAGCCCTGTTCTGGACCCCTCCAGACCCAGATTTGGCGCGTGCTGTCTCCGCTGGGTCAGGGAGGCCTGCCATCGATTTTGCATGTCACTTGGCCCTTTGCCAGAGGTTTTCAGGCCCCCCTGTGCTGAGCAGCAGCGGGTGAGAGATCTGGGTGGGGCTGGAGAGCCAGTACCGTAACAGGCTCCTGAGCAGCACAGAAGGTGCGGGTCTGTGGCCACCCCCTAGGGACAGAGCTGGATTCTGGGCAGGGCAGGGCCGAGGCGGGCAGTGAGTCGGCGTGTGAGGGTCCCTGGGTTTGGATGGTGGGTAGGCGAGAACGCAGAGTGAGCGTCAGGGTGGAGCCGCAGTGGGCGGCCCCGCCTGCCCACCCAGGCCTCGCTCCTGCTTTTCACTGCGCCTCGTTCCCCAGACGGAGCGGGACGTGAGCGTGCGGCAGCGGGCTGTGGACCTCCTCTACGCCATGTGTGACCGCAGTAACGCACAGCAGATTGTGGCCGAGATGCTGAGCTACTTGGAGACAGCTGACTACGCCATTCGGGAAGAGATCGTGAGTGCCGTCGGCCTGTCTGGTCACCATGGGCCACGGCCCGAGGGGCTCCTCTGGTTTCTGATGCTGTCGCACAGGCGTCACTGCGAACCTGCTGGGTGCTGGGTGGAAGCTTCCTTCGCTTTAGTCTTTAAGCAGCGTTTTGGTAGAGGCCTCTGTCTCCTGTAGTAACTCGTTCCCTGCTGGTGAGCGCGTCTGGCCGCAGCCCGCGCCTCAGTGGGGTACTTTCACAGCGAACGTCCACGCGAGGCTTCAGTGGTTCGTGGCTGAGGTCAGCCTGAATTCAGATTTCCATGGGCAGAACTCTAGTTTTGGACCTTTGGATGACTGCTTCTTTGCTTGGCAGATTTCTTTATGTTTTTGCGGTGGATCTAGGAGCGTCTGGGCTCCCCTGACTGCATGGTGGTCTTCGTTACCAGTGTCGTTATGCCATCTGCAGAGAGGGTGCACACACCCCACACGCTGTCCCAGCTCAGCCAGTGCTCGCTCACTGTGTGGGGGACCCAGCGCCAGGCAGAGTGTGGGGGTGCGAGAGTCCCCACAGGCTACAGGCAGCTGAGGGCCTGTATGAGTCCACGTGGCTGTGTCAGGGGCTGGGGGGCACCAAGGTGGGCTGGCTGCTGCCTTTCCATCCTATGCAGGGCACTTTTATCTTTCTGGGGAGCAAACTGCCACCGAGGCTCCTCAGGGACTCTGTGGAGCAAGCGTTCAGTGGCAGAGGTGGCCGTGAGTGACTCAGGATGGCTCCTGGGCTGGTGCTTGGTTTGAAAACAAAGGCCAGGAGCTCCTGAGTGTGTGTGGCTGTGCCCAGGTCGGCCTCTTGGGCCCATAGGGGATCATTTATGGAACGGCCAGGCCAGGGGCCAGGTGCTGGCTCTTCAGTGCCGTGTGGCCCATGCTCTTGGTGACGAGGGTGTGGGGCTGCCTTGGAGCAGGAGGTCAAGGTGGGCTTCTCAGGGGAGGGGTGACTCTGGAGCTGACCTGCTGGCCAGCTCGGAAGGTGGCGTGGGGCAGGGAGCTCCAAGCACAGGCACTGGGGAGGGCGTCAGGGTGGGCTGGCCGGGGGTCTGCTCTGGACATGTGGGCGTGGGGCTGGCACCAGGCCTGCTGTCGCGGGGCATCTTTCTTCATCACTGCCCAGAGCATCGTGAGCAGAGACAGTGGTTTTTAGGGTCTTATGTGTCCGCAGCTCCATGGTGGCTCTTAGTCCCTTTTAAATGAGGTAAGTGACAGTCCTCAGTTTTAATTACAGGGGGAGAGAAGCAGACGCTCTCTGACCCTGGCTAAGAAATCTAGCCGTCCATCTGTCTGGCCGGCGTGTCAGCGTCGTGCTGTTTGCTAGGCACCCCGCTGGACCTGCGTGTGCCCTGCCCACAGGGAGCCTTTCTGTCCACGGCGGGTCATGTGGTATGGGTCGGGATGGGTGGAGGCCAGGCCTGGATCTGGGGGCTTCAGGGAGCTGTGGGCCTCTGCAGGACGTGGCAGTGTGCTCGTCAGGAGAGGAGGAAGGCATGGAGGGCTCTTGGGGCAGGAGGTGGCTCAGCACGGGACTCTGGCCAGCGTTGTCGTGAAGGGCCCAATCGCTGTGGGAGGAGCTCCGGCCTTGATGGGTTTCGAGCTGAGGGTGGTGATGAGGCGCGTGTCCTAGAATTGTGCTCTGAGGTCACGTGGAGCATTGGTTTGGAGGCTGGTGGGGGGTGGAGTAGGTAGAGTGGCCAGGGCTTCCCTTAGGGGTCGGGGGCACAGTGGAGAGGGTGAAGAGGGGTGAGGGGCGCGTGGTGCACACAGGAGTGCCGGCAGCATGCCAGGGACGTGGTCCTATTTGGGCAGCTGACGCTATTTGGGGTGGGTTCAGTCCAAGAAGAGGGTGACTCGGGGGTGAGGGCAAGGGGTTTGGTTATGGCCAGTGTGCTACAGTTGTCCCCGGGGCAGAGAATATGGCCCGCAGAGCCCTCTGGGGGATAACTGATCGGGTGGGGTCTCCCTTGGAGAGTAGAGGGGAGACTCGTGAGAAGGGCCGGCCAGAGCAGGAGGGGCCGGGCGTGCGGCCCCCCATGGGCCGGGCTGCGGTCGAGTCGGGTTGGCCCTGCTGCCCCCTCCAGCTGTGCCCCCTCGCTTCTGAGTGTCTGGACATGTTCCTCTGTGTCTGTTCCTGGAGGGCGGTTCCTCGGTTGAGTCGGAGATTCTTAAACTTTTTGGGCTCCGTTGAGGAAAGGAGTGTCCCC
>NW_011889186.1:459441-461089 GCF_000151845.1 Pteropus vampyrus
CGACAACCCCGAGCAAGGCCACTTCCACTCTGGGCCGCCGGCTCTGCCTTCCTCGTGCCGTGTAGAAGGCAGGGAGTCTCGTGGGAAGTGCAGAGACGCTGTCCCAAGGGGAAACGCACACGTGACCTGGGGTTGGAAGCGCGTGCGTGTTTCTGGGCGGAGGGGGTTGGTTTCCCTGAGTCCCTCCTTGCTCCTTTCCCCGGGTGAGAGCCTTGGGGTCTCGGGCTCCGATGCACCAAGGACCAGCCGAGTGCGCAGCGTCGGGGTGAGGAGCTGAGGTCTGCCGCGCCCCGCCTGCCCCGCCATCGGGCCCCCTGACCTGCTCCGCCCCGTCTGCCCCTGTCGCAGCCCCCTGACGCAGTTCGACCTGCTGCACTCCAAGTTCCACCTGTGCAGCGTGCCCACCAGAGCGCTCCTCCTGTCCGCCTACATCAAGTTCGTGAACCTCTTCCCGGAGGTGAAGCCCACCATCCAGGACGTGCTGCGCAGCGACAGCCAGCTGAAGAACGCAGACGTGGAGCTGCAGCAGCGGGCCGTGGAGTACCTGCGGCTGAGCTCCGTCGCCAGCACCGACATCCTGGTGCGCTGCCACCCCCCGCCGTGTCGCTGTCGCGGGCCCGAAACCACGGGGCTTTGAGCCGTGCTGACCAGGGCTTCTTCCCTGCCAGGCCACTGTCCTTGAGGAGATGCCCCCATTCCCGGAGCGCGAGTCGTCCATCCTGGCCAAGCTCAAGAAGAAGAAGGGCCCGAGCACGGTGACGGGCCTGGAGGAGGGCAAGCGGGAGCGGGGCGCCGACGTCAACGGGGGCCCTGAGCCAGCCCCGGCCAGCGCCACGGTGGGTTCCTCCCTGACGCTGGTGCGCTGCACGAGCCCCTGTGTGTCCCGTCCCCGAGGTTGGGAACCAGCAGAGTGTGTGCCTGTTGGGGAGAAGTACAAAAAAAGGGTGCCAAGAGCCTGGCAGTGGCACCAAGCCTGAGGCCTTCACCTGTCCTTCACCTGGGACTCCCAGAAACAGCTCTCATGCAGACACGCCTCTTCTGTTTCTGGACTCTCCCCCATTGTCGTCTTGGGTCTCAGTTGAGCTCCCAGGTCCTGTCTCTTGACTTCTATGGGAAACGTGGGCACCTGCCTCTTTTGCGGGACGCCTCGTGTGGGAGGCCTGCTTAAAGCGGCCCACCTCCGGCCGCTCTGGGCGGTTTTCCACCTGAATCAGCTCAGAGCCCACTTCCCTTTGTGTGTGACGTAGTCGGGGCACTCACGGAAACGGAAGTATGTCTTTCAGCGCTCACCAGGTCCCAACATCACGTTGAGACTTGTATCTGTTTCCTCTCTCCCCACCACTGGACTGGGCACCCCAGGAGAGTAGTGTCCCCCACGGTCCCCTCGGCACTGCCACAGGCTCTCCAGGACTGTGGGCCTTCTGCTTGCCCAGGTGAAGGAAGCCGGGAGAGCTTTGTTTCCTATCAGGGTTCTGGTTCAGTGACATGGATGATGCCACTTGCGAATAGCAGGTGGCCTTTGTGAAGACCACAAAGCTTAAGAGATGATGTGAGGCCGTGCGCAGACAGACCAGGGCCCGGGTGGTTTGCTCGTCAAAAATATACTTGCATCTGAGCTGTGGCGCTCCCTGGCTGTGTCCCTTGCCCT
>NW_011889186.1:463519-465290 GCF_000151845.1 Pteropus vampyrus
GTGTCTGTGCACACGTGCCCTTCCTGCATGGTTCATAGCATGGCTCGAGGCCACCTGGGTCAGCTCACCACCCTCCTCAGGGTGCTGATGGTACCCGTGTTGACGCACCGCTGTCGTGAGCAGCCGTGCTCGTGGGAGCGCTGTCACAGGTGCGTTGAGGGCTAAGGGCCACGTTCAGATAGTCTCTTCCAGATACGTCCTGCAGTGCAGAAGTTTCCGTAGTCCTTCTCACGACGGCTCCTTCGAGGCCGAGGAGCGCAGCCTGTCCTCTCGGCCCAGGAGCCCCTCACCCCTGGCAGCCCGCTAGCACCTGGCCCAGTGTGTGCTTCTTTAATGCCTCCTTCGTCTCAAAATAGAACTTGCCTGCACAGGGAGTCCTTCAGAAAATGAGGGCAGGGCTCTAACGTGCTGTGGAAGAGAATCGAGCAGCTGTCTACACCTACGTCGTTTTCTACACGTAAACGCCCAGCCTGGCTACGCTGGGTGACAGGCAGTGGCGGCCATGCACTGCGGAAGGAACACGCTCTGCCCCCTCCAGCTTGCATTCCTGGAAAGATGAGTGTGTTAAATTGAGCAAAATGTTAAGAGTAGTAATGGGAAATGGCATCAGCATATAGTTTCAGGAAATTGTGAACCCATTTTTGCGTTTGTGAGTGTCTGGTGGGACGTTGAAGATGAGTTTTCAGGCTGAGGGGCTCACATCCCCAGTGCTTGGACATGACATAATCCTGGTGACCATCAGAACGCCACACATTTGCAGAGTATGTTTGCCCTGGCAGGCAGACACCCCGGAGGTGCAGGGTCAAAGGGTGAGCCTCAGCATGTGGTCCAGAGCCGCCGCCGCCGGGGCGCCTGTGATGAACCGTGCTGTGTGTGCCCCGTCGTCAGTGTGGGAGGCTTTTGCTTGGTCTAAGCAGTTCTTTTAAAAAGTCTGTCGTGAGGGCCTTTTCTTGGCTGCAATGCACCGTCGCCTAACGGGTGACTGCTGGCTTCTTCAGCTCTTGGTTGACAGCAGCGTGCTCTAAGTTGTTTCTAAAATAGGACATTTCTTTTTGAGCTTTTTCACGGCAAAATTTTTTCATTTTTTTTTTCATTCAAGTGGCATTTTTGAACAAAAGTGGGTCTTCTTTCCTGCCATGTGAGATGCTGACTAATCCTCCCGTGTGATGGGTGACCTTCAGGCTTGACTCTGGGTGCAGCTGCGTCTCAGAGGTGGCCGTTGCCAGCCCGGCGGGGGCCGCGGTGGAGGGCGGGGTGTGGGCATGGGCGGCCGGGCGGCCTCTGCGTGCCGGAAGCTTCCGCGCTGACCCTCTCCTTCCCTGTTTTGCAGTCCACGCCTTCTCCGTCCGCAGACCTCCTGGGTCTCGGGGCTGCGCCCCCCGCCCCCGCGGGCGCCCCGCCCTCTGCCGGCGGGCTGCTGGTCGACGTGTTCTCAGACTCGCCCTCCGCGGTCGCACCTCTCGCTCCCGGCTCCGAGGACAACTTTGCCAGGTAGTCGGGCTCTCGCCTCGCAAAGACAGGGTTCCTGTCTGCCCCTGACGCCCCACCCAGGGCCGGGTCCGCGGTCCTTACTCCCCTGGTCCCCATGCTCGCTCTGTCCCCACCCCTGCACCCCATCCTTCGTGGACTGTAGTTTCCACTAAAGGTGGCTAATGGTCGCAAAAGGAAGGCGGTGGGCGAGGAAGCACCACGGCCGGTCGTCAGCCGTGCGCGTGCGCGTGCGCGTGCGCGCTGCTCGTCCCTGCTGCTTCGCTCTGCTCTTCAGAGCGCC
>NW_011889186.1:466905-471513 GCF_000151845.1 Pteropus vampyrus
ACTGCTCGATGCAGACGAGTGACCCTACACCTCTGAGGGTGGGCGCCGCAGCAAAATTTGTACCAAATGGCACAAGTGCAGGGGTCAGTGGCTTTAAGCTTGTCCAGGCCAGCACATGGTTGGAGATATGAGGTGTGGGGGCCCCATGTGGACAGCTGGGCCCCAGTCCCCCCGGCTCTGCCTGCTGGCCCCCCTTCTCCCTGAACTGCTTTCTCCTTCACCTGCTGCCTGAGGGGTAAGGCCAGGTCCTAGGGCCCACGGGGTCCTGCTGCATTTGCGTGGACTCTGTGAGACCTGTCCGCCGCCTCCTCCCCTTTCTCTTGGTCCCAGTTCCCTGTGTGATTGTGATTTGTGCTAGAGGAGGCCAGACACCCCAAGCTCCTCTGAGATAAGAGCAAGGGAAACTAACATGTACGCTGTCGTGTCACCGTCCCACGCCCCATTCTGTGTGGCATATATACCACGTAGTGAGCAAAGCGCTGGGCCCCTGGGCAGCACAAAGTGCACGTGTGTGGGGCGCGGGCCACGTTGTGGAGTGGGTGCCACCGCGTGTCTGGGTAGCCCGGGATGGGGTGCCGATGGCCGTCCCCGGGATTGAGGTCTGCCAGCACCAGTGTCACACGGGGGAGCCCTGGTCCGGCCCGCAGTGTGTGTGCGTGTTCCAGGGTGCCTGTACCCGTCGGAGTTGAGGCGGAGCCAGATTTGCTGCACAGCACCTTCACGGGAGGAGGGGACCTCTGTGTTGCGTGGTCGCGTCCCAGCCTGCTCGATGACGTGCTCCGCTCACCCCACCTCCAGGCGCTTTCAGTGCTGGTCTTTGTGACGCTTTTCGACTTTTCTCGTCCCTCGTGTCCCTCAGAGGTTTTCTGGCCTCCGTGCCCATTGAACCCTTTGCAGAGCGGGTCTTCGTGTTGTCAGTGGGCACTTCGAATGACTCGTATATTGTCCCTTTTCCCCTAGGTTTGTCTGTAAAAATAACGGTGTGTTGTTTGAAAATCAGCTGCTTCAAATTGGACTTAAGTCTGAATTTCGGCAGAATTTAGGTACGTATTTTAATGACTTATCGAAAACTCCTCTTAGAAATTACGGGAGAAGATATTTACAAATCACGTATCTGATAAGGCTTTGGATTCCAGGATGCGTAAAGTCCTCCAAGTCATCAGGAAAACAAGCACCTTAGTTAGAATACAGGCAAAGGACCCGAACTGACCCTTCATGAAAGAAGACGTGCAGGTGGCCAAAAGCACGTGAAAAGATGCTCAGCGTCTCTAATCATCAGGGGAGTGCAAATCAGACCCATAGTGAGAGACACCTCACACCTGTCAGAGTGGCTATGATCAGAAAAGCAAAATGACGGACGGTGGTGAGGGCGTGGAGAAGCCGGAGCCGCGCTCTGCCGGTGGGACCGCAAACTGGCGCAGCTGCTGCGGAAAGGAGCGCACAGGCTCCGCAGACGGTTAAACGGAGTTACCGCGCGCCCCCGCGGTCCCTCTTCTGGGCGCATGCCCCAAAGCATTGAAAGCAGTGTCTTGAAAGGAGATTGACACCCCGTGTTTCCGGCAGCATTAGTCACAGTAGCTATAGCACACAGAAGCAGCCTGTGTCCATCGGTGGATGATGGACACGCAAGACGTGCTCCATCCACACAACGCAGCGTTATTCAACCTTAAAAAGAAGGGAAATTCTGTCACCTACATTAACACGGATCGAAGTAGTGAAGAAGTAGGTGGCGGTGCCAGGGGCTGGGTGGGTGGGAATGAGTGTTTAATGCAGGTAAGGGTTCCAGTCTGGAACAACGAGGAGGTTCTGGAGATGGTGGTGGCGGTGGCGGTGGCGGTGGCAGTGGCGGTGTAACCGTGAGGACATGCCTAAAGCCCCTGGGCTGCGCGCCTAAAATGCTTGAGGTGGGAAACTTTGCGTTCTGTGAATTCCACCACAATTGAAAAAAAGCTTTCGAGTCTACCCCCCACATCATGCCCCCTGCCCCCTGGGGCGGCTGCCGAGGGGGCACGGCAGGCCCACATCCCTCTTGGGCTCTGTGGTTGAGCCTGGTGAGGACGCAGTGAGCTCTGGTCTGAAAGCGTGACAAGGAGAGAAGCTGGACCTGCGCCTTCCAGGGGTCTGGAGGGGCGCCGCGAGGGTCCACAGCATCTCTGGCCTGGGAGTTTTGTATTGAAAGCGGAGTGTGACATTTTACTCCCGCCATGGTGAAGGTGTGAGACTGGGCCTGGCGGCTGTGCCTGGATCTGGGTCCCGGTGGTTTAAACTGGGGCGGGGGGCGGGGGGAATTCCTGGCACCAACGCCAAAGTGATTGTCCCTTTCAGGCTATTTGAGGGTCCCTGTCCGTTCTGAATTCAGAGGGCATACGGTGTTCACAGAGGTTGCGGTGAGATCTCTGTCGTGATCTGGGTGACTGGAAGTGTCACAGCGCCCTAAGTGTCCGCCCGCATGGAGTCCGTGGGCACTGTTGGGGGGGCAAGGGTGCCCTGCCCAGGGTCGCAGGCAGGCAGGGGCTGGCACCGGCTGCGGTGCCCGAGAAGGTGCAGGGGCGCTCTGCGTGCTTCCTGTTCCCCGCGCAGGTGCGGCAGTGGAGGCTACGCACCCAGGGGCCCCCGGGGTGGAGGAGGGAGCACAGCACTGTCCTCAGATGCAGCCAGCGAGGCGACGGGGCTTCTCCCTGTCCGTACTCAGGTCGCATGTGAAATGATGTGCGTTTTTTCCCTTCTAGGCCGGATGTTTATATTCTATGGTAACAAGACTTCCACGCAGTTCCTAAATTTCACTCCAACGCTAATCTGTTCGGACGGCCTTCAGCCTGATATCCTTGGCTCTGTCTCTTGCACACCCGCGACAGGCAGCCATTTGGGATTTAGAGGAGGGTTTGAGGAAGTTGGTTTTTTTTTTATTTTAAATCAGAACAGAAGGTATTTCTAGGTGCTGCAGTAAGCTCGGGTGACCTTCGCATATTGGAGAGGTACTTATTGACGTAGCAACAATGTGCAGGCGCCTGCTCCTGGTTCACTGGGCTCCTCGGAGCCACGTTCGTTCCTACTTGTTTTGCTCTCCTGTGCCATTGCGGTTCAGTCCCGCTAGCTCACTGCCTCCTCTGGAGATCTCCCGGACCCGGCTGCTGCTGAGAGCAGAGCACACAGGCAGGCCAGCCCACCTGGGACCGCGTGCCGCACGCTGGGGACCGGCAGGCGTTTGCTGCCAGTGGCTCAGTGTTCCGACTGGAGACTCGTCCCTCGTAAACATCCGCAGTGTGATGAGAGCTGTCTCAGCCAGTGCCAGTGTCCCAGCCGGCGTCCAAACCGCCCTCCTTCCCAGTCTGGGCTGGCCAGGTGGAGTGGCGCTGAGGAAGGGGTGCTGCCCACCCTGCCAAACCTCCTTGCAGGCCATGCCTGCTTTGACCTCAAGATAAGTACATTCTAAACGTAGCCTGTTAAAACCACGTTTAAATACGTGCGTGTCCGGTCACCCATGTTCAGGGTCTTCCCACAACCAGGAGCCTGAGCTTCGCACTTTGCGAGCCCCCTCTGGGACGCCGCTTGCCTCTGGGCCCAGGGCTTACGGTCCCCACTTTGCAATGGCCTCCTTGACACGGACACATCTGAGCCTGCAGACCAAGCCCGTGGACCCGACGGTGGACGGGGGCGCGCAGGTGCAGCAGGTGGTCAACATAGAGTGTGTGTCTGACTTCACGGAGGCACCTGTGCTCAACATCCAGTTCAGGTAGGGCCCAGAGCTTGAGGGCCTGGGGCTGGCCCTGCGCGTAGCCATGTCCCTGGGACCTGTTTGTCCTCGCTAAGCCTCAGCACCCTTCCTTCAGAGGCTGTGGTGAGGACCGAGGGGGGACCCAGGAAGATGCTGGCACCGGCCACGCACGCTGCACACCAGCTGCAGAGTCTGGCGATGAGGGGACGGATGGTGTGCACAGGACCGCGTGAGGCCAGTGCGGTTCAGCACCGTGGGTCCTGGCAGGCGGTGTCATCTTTCCAAGGCCCAGTGCTTTCCAGCTGAGGAGTGGGGGGCCTGCCCCATGGGGCGGGGGCTAGCTGGGCCCCACGCACTGCCGTTCGGCCTGCTGTCCCAGAGTCAGCTGCAGAGCCAGCCCCCAGGCCCCCGTCGAGAGTGCAGCTTCGCATGGCTGTGCTCCGAGCGCACATACCATTTTGGTTATTTTTTTTTAAATGATTGATTTTTGTGTTGCTGCTGGTTCATCGCTGTTGTCGCCAGTGATGGCAGAGAGACTGCGTGACCAGCCAGTTCTCTGCGGGGCGTCTGGAAGGTTAAATGTTTGGAAGGACACCTATTCAGACGTTAAAAGTACAGAACCGAAGATCGTGTACTTTGTAGAATTTAGGGAAACAGACATGGGAAATTTTGCTTTCCGTAGAGATTTTTTTCTTAGTCTCTCCATGGAAAAAGGAAGAAACCCTGACACAACTGAAACTAACTGGACTGAGGGGGAAGGTGAAGAGGAGGTGGAGCGCTGAGCTTGGGGCGTCCTGCCCGAGGCCTGTCTTGGGATTCGGTCAGCCCCGCAGTGCTTGCCCGAGGAGCACGGCGTGCAGGCCCCCGTCTAACCGGCACGCTCACCGAGAGAC
>NW_011889186.1:472394-479567 GCF_000151845.1 Pteropus vampyrus
GAGCAATTTTAATGGACGCGGCGGAGGGCGGGCCCGGGCGTCTGCCTCCGCCCCCTCCACCGTGTCTCGGCACATGCTGCACACAAGCGCCCCTGTGCGTGTTGAGGTGCAAGGCAGCGCGCAGCCTGCCCTCTGCCCCGTCCTTTCCTGTGTGGATGGGAACGCAAGTAAGAAGGAAAGGCTAAGCCTGGACTGCAGCTGGCCTGCCAAGTCAGGAGGGAGCGTGGATCCTGGGATCGGTTTTTATAGAAATCAAGACAGTTCTGTGGTTAAGCCTACAAATTAAAGGGAAATCAGATGTTTGAATGAAAATGGACGTGTTTCTGAAATCGTATCGAAATGCTACCCCTCCGTTGCTGCTAGTTCACCTCCGATTCTCGGAGAGAAGCACCGGCATTCTCTCTGTGGGGGGCTAGGTCTCAACTAGGCCGTGGCTGCCGCCAGGTTCGGAGTACGGGACGAGGAACGCGTGCGGCCTGGCCCTGTGCGCAGGGCTCTGGCGCAGGGGCTCAGAGCGCGCGGGCTGCAGCGCCGGCGCCGGGGTTCTAGGCCAGGTGTCGGCAACATGCTTTCCATGCCTCTCCACAAAGCCGAGGGCCTAGCTGGGGCTGAGCGCTTTTCCTCGCCGTCGCTGAGTTCTCAAGGGATGTGTGCGCTGCCATCGGACTGTTTGCAGCGTGGGACACGGGTTACTGGTGGCTCTAGAGATGTGCACCTAACCTCACTCACATCTGGGTTTCTGATAAGTGCACTGTCACCATGGTAGTCAAGGACTGGTTCCCATTGGTGATTGGGACATTAAATGTGACTAGCAGAGAAAGTTTTGGAAGGTGAGCTGGCCCCTTCCCTGTGGTGGCCTTAAGGTGTTGGCGCACTGTTCCTGGGGTCTCAGTGGCAGCTGGTGCTGTGGACCTTGGCCAGTGCGGGTGGAGGAGGGAGGCCTGCGCGTGCTCAGCCGGCGCTCAGAGAGCCAGCCACGGCTAAGCTGGAGCCTGTCTCTGCGCGATGTTCTCGCCACTGGGCTGTCACAGGCGTCACTCGCACTGGCCGCCGGGCTGCACATCTGCACCCGAGGTGGCCGGCTCAGGAGCAGAGCTGAGCCAGGGCCGAAGCGTGGGGGGTGGCAGGCACAGGCTGGCGGTTTTGTCTGGTATTGGCACTCAAGGGGCCTGGGAAGAACCAGGGCCCCGTCACGTTCCCCTGGTTTCCCAGCAGGCACTGGGCTCCTTAGAGATGCGCCGTGGGCCACGCGGGGCCCATGCTGTGGTGCGGGTCCCGGGAGGCAGATTCAGGAAGCACCATCAGCACTGGTGCCGTGGCAGTGGGGCGTGGCTGGGGCCCGTGCCACACTGTGGACACCCCCACTCATGGTCCCCACACCCGCTGTTCTGTGTGACCTGAGGAGCCTGCGCCCCGTGTGCGTGGAGACCGTGGCTGGACACAGGCAGTCAGCACGCCCGGTCTGCAGAACGCAACGCTGCCGCGGCCGTGCCACCAAGACGACGCTTTGTGTGCTTTTGTTCAAGCTGCTGCACAGAGCGTGGTGTTCGGGGCACTGCTGTGAGAGCCGCCCGCTCGGTGGTGGTCTCCTGTGTCAGCGTGCGCCCTGCCTGGGGTGTGGGCAGGGTGACCTGCTAGCCTTCACCGAAGCACCCTTCTAGGCGCGGCTCCGTCTAAAGTGTTCCTTTCCAAAAAAAGTAGATGCTAGGACAGTGCGGGCGTTGTGCGGGTCGCGTTCGGAGGGAAGGGACAGTGACAGGGGTGTGTGGGCTGTGTCTGGAGGGAAAGCACTGTGCCTGCGGCCCCAGCCTTGTCCTGTGGGTTGTGCTGGTCCTTGACCCCAATGACACGGGCTCGGGCTCGGTGCCTGCCCTGGATGAGGCCGTCCTCCAGAGCATTGTCGCCAGGCCACGGGTGGAAGCTTAGTGCATCGCAGGGGACGTGCTTCTGCTCCACGTGGTGGGTGGGGAGGGGGGTGGGACCAGCCTGAGGGCCCTTCAGCCCCGGCTCAGTTCTCGCCATCCAGTGTGTGTCAGGGTCTCCTGCATTTTGGAGGGCTTGGGTTTAAGGGACAAATGGGACCTGGGGCTTCTTTCCAGGGTATGAGCCTGCAGAGCTCACGTAGGGGTGACCCCAGCCAGACGGGCTCAGAGTTTCACAGGGTGGAGGGCTCCTCAGGGGAGTTCTGAGCGAGGGATGGGCCCTGGGGGTTGGCCTGAGAAGGACGAGTGGGCCCACGGCAAGTGCCGACAGTGGCCCTTCCTGGCCCAGCCTCGTGGGGTAAGGGCTCGTGAATGCCCAGGGGGTGTGGGAGACAACACAGACGGACAACACGGGCGGCCTCTGTGCCTTGACCAGTGCTAGTTTATTTGTCCTCAGTTCACAGGGGGCTTGTTGCTCACGGTGGCTGTGGTGCCCCCACCCCAGGGCAGCCCATAGGCGGGCAGGTGACCGTGCTGGGCCCCTCCCTGACTGCGTGGTGCCTCTGCTGACCTGAGCCCCCTCCCCACCCACCCTGGCTTGGGTGCCCCACCCAAGGACCCCCTCTGGAGTGGCGTTCCTCACAGCCCCTGCCCCGGGGTCTGCTCCTCAGGCTACCCCAGGGGCCTGTTCTGGTGGGGCCGGGCAGCTGCCTTCGGAAGCCGGGAGGCTGTGTGGACCACCCACCGATGACATGGCCGGCAGTCTGGGGTGGGGTGGGCCGAGCAGAGGGGCTGATGGCGTGGGAGCAGGGCCCGGTCCTCACAGTGGGCCCGCGCCTAGTTCCCGCAGTGCTGGGTGCTGCACACGCAGCTGCTGAACACCTGCAGCGTGAGCACCAGCCGCCGGCCCTGCGCCCCGGGGCCTGGGCAGGCCAGCACCACCTGTTTCTCGTGTGAGCCGAGCGGTTGGCAGCAGCCGCAGTGGGTGTCCACTTGCTGGGTGTCCACATTGAAGCTGCAAAGAGTCCACGTCAGGGGTACAGGTCAGGGCCGCTGCCTTGGGACTGTCCCTGTCCACCCGGGCCACCCCAGAGACAGGCAGACCCGAGTCCCAGGTGGGCCCTCAGGGTGTAGCTTCTCGTCGCCGACCTCCTGGCTCTCAGTGCGGTCAGCTGTGGGTCTGAGGCCATCCTCGGCAGGCGTGGTCGAGGCGGCGGGGTGGGAGTTGATGATGGGCCTGGGTGACTCCCCCTTGGGGCTGCCTTGCGGGCAGGGCCAGCTCCGAGCTCAGGCCCAGCCCTGGACGGTAGCTGCCCCGGGCCAGCAGCTCACCTGGCCGAGGAGGCGCAGACACCCTCACAGCGTGTCACCGTCACGTTGGCTGTGCAGCCCTGGTAGGTGATCTCCTCTTCAAGCTCTCTCACGCTGCAGACCCCTGGGAGCCGATGCGGGGCGGTCAGAGCAGGCCAGGAGAGGGCGAACCCCCTCAGGAGGCCCTGCACCTAGCCCTTGAGAGAGCAGGACCGGCGTGCCCCGTGTCGGGCAGCCCTCTGTGTGGAGCGGAGTGACGCCTACTGCGTCACACTTCCGCGAGGCTGGGTCCTGTGCAGGGTCCCTGTTCACACCGTCCCTGGGCCCCGACCTGGTCTGAGCCCCACTGTCCTCAGACCTCCCAGCTCTGCGGGAACAGAGCCTGCTTGTCCCGCCAGGGAGCGAGGGCTTTGTCAGGGGACGAGGCATATTCCCCAGCTGACACCCCAGCCTTCCCGCAGCTGATACCAACCGGTGGGTGGAGGTGGCTCTGGTCTGCTGGACCCTGAACTTGCAGGAGGGACAAGGGGAGGATGTCAGTGTCCCCAGAGGGGACCTCCCTGCCAGGGTCTGGATTCCCTGTGTGCACCCGGTGGTGAGTAGTGGCCTGCATTAGTCCCAGTGGACAGACCGTGTTGGCGAGCCGCCCGGGACTCCCTGGCAGCTGGCAGGGCAGCGTTGCCATGGGAATGGCCACTGTGGAACTCGTACTGAAAAGCTCAAAGAGGTTGCTGAGCAGAGGCTGACGGTGCACCCTGCTGCCCCACCCCGCCCACGTCCGGGGCTTCCCCGCGGCCTCGGGCCCCTTTCCACCTGCTGCTCCGCGGGACGTGCGGGTGAGAGGCCCGGCAGGGCTGCGCTCTGGGTGTGTCCCCGTCAGTTCCCATTGTCCCCAGCTGTCCCCCCCTCCTGAGATGCCAGTCTGGCTCCCTCACCCTGGTTCCTGGGGTCCCCTCCCCGTGGGCAACCTGCACCCAGTCCTTGTCCCACAGGAGAAAACGCGTCGCTGCAAACAGTCCTGTCTGGGGGAGGCCACGGGGCACGTGAGGGGAGCCGGGTTCACGTGGAAGCTATGGAGGGAGCACCCAGAAAGGAGGGGTGGGGTGGGGGAAGGGGGAGCTGAGGGGAGAGGGCGGGCTCAGGCAGGCCCGGAGCAGGAGGGCAGAGAGGGAGCTGGAGGAGGCTGCAGGGCTGCGGCCTGGGCAAGACGACAGTGGGTTACGGGAGGTGCCGGCGGTCACCTGGGATGAGGCATGGCCTGCCAGCCTTTGTTCTCCTTTCTGCAGCAGGAGAGGGTGGGGATGGTTGAACCTGGCTCCCCTCAGCCTAACTCCCTTGAGCTCATGAGTGGGCAGCTGTGGAAGGCCGCTCGGGAGGGGCTCCCCTCAAAGGGAGACCAGGACTGCAGCAGGGGACGTGAGGGGAAGGGGTGGGACACTAGCGAGCCTCGTGTAGGACCCGAGGTGGGAAAGGCAGGCCAGATGAGTGTGCTGGGGAGGAGCCTGACGGGTGGCTTGCAGCTGAGCCTGTCAAGGAACCTTGAGAACAGGCCCTTGGGACACCGGGGAACGTGGGGCAGAGGACAGGCCGGAGAGCAGCGAGTGAGGAGGCGTGACCCAGGCACCCCCAGGGCACAACTGGGGACACTGGCTCAGACGGCGCAGTGCCCAGAGCATGCGGCTGATCAGAGAGAAGCTGGAGCCGCAGCCTGGCTGTGTGGCCTCAGTGTGTGCTCAGCGCCCTGAGCTGCCCCGCTGTCCCCAGAAGCGAAGGCTGTGGGGAGGGAGGAGACCTGTCCACCGTGATGACAGCGGCAGGCCAGGCGCCATGGCGGCACAGCAGAGCGCGGAGCCGGCCAGAGGGTGGCAGCAGGCCGTGAGCGGACGGGGTGGGGGTGCTGAGTGGCACGGGGTGCTAGCCACACTCGGGTGGCGGGGCCGGGAAGGAGCTGCGCACCAAGAGTCACGTGCACTGAGGTGGGCTCGGGACTTGACACTTACCGGGGGAACTGGCCGGAGATGTGACGAGAGAGGAGGTGGAGGGGCCCCCTGGGGAGTGGGACCACAATGTCGCTAGGGAGGAGGCGCTGCCAGGTGTGGTGACAGAGCTGGTCAGCAGGACAGTGCTCCTGGGGTGCTCGGTGCTGAGGTTGGTGGCTGGAGAACTCGGGATGGTTGTCACCCCCAGAGTGGATGACGTGAGGCTGGGCAAGAGAACTCCGGTGGTGACAGAGGGCGACCGTGAGCTGGTAGGCTGGGAAGACAGCGTGGAGGGGCTGGGTGCCTGGCTGTGGCACTGGAGGCGGGGACAGCAGTGGGGAGCGGGCGTGGTGGGCAGGGGAGAAGGGGGACAAGGGGGAGTGAACGGAGGCCAGGGGGAGGACCATCTGACAGTGGACGTAGCTGCAGAAGAGGAGAGGGAGGATGGAGAGGCTGTAGGTGACAGGGTCTGAGGTCCTAAGGAGGAGGAGGTGTGGGTGACTGAGCTTGAAGTTGGGGGACGCGGTGATGGGGAAGCTGCCGTAAACAAGGAGTAAGGAGAGAAAGACTGGACCGAGGAAGGACTGGACAGGGGTGGAGAGCAGGCGAGGGGACCGAGGAAGGGCGCCAGGCTGTCGTTGGCATGGAGCAGGAGCAAGAACTGCCGGACAACGAGGTGGAGTAATGGGGAAGAGACACCCGGAGAGGAAGTAGTCAGAGGACCGGGGCGGGGCTCGGGCTCAGCCGGGGAAGGAGACCGGGGGACAGCCGGGAGGGTGGGTGGACGATAAGGGTAGAACTTACTGCGGAGCTGACAGAGCTGGGGGCTTCGGTGCTCACGGTTGCGGTCTTTGTCTGTGGCGGAGAGGTGGGTGATGGCGATGTGCCTATGACAGGGACCGGCGTCGGTGGACGAGGGCCGCCTGTCGGCCTCGCACTGTCGGAGGAAGTGTGGGCCTCATGCCTGGTAGGTGTGATCACGCGGTGAGAAGTGGGAGTGACAGCGGAGGTGGCAACGTTGGGACCGTGAGTGGAGAGGGTGGTCTCAGGCCGTGATGGCGTGGGGACGATGGTGGTGCTGAAGGATGTCCCCGTGGGCGGGCCCGTCGTGTGGGCAGCGAGGGAGACAGAACCGGTAGGAGCAGAGACGGTGGTGAAGGGAGTGTGTGGGCTGCTGGTGGTGGCTGGGGTGGTGTGTGTCACAGGGGTCCCCGTTTCTTTACTAGTGGGTTTGTGGTAGATGGTAGTGTGTAAGGGCGTCGTGTCTGTGACAGGGACGTGCGTCGGTGGAGGATGGCTGCCTGTCGGCCTCGCACTATGGGAGGAAGTGTGGACCTCATGCCTGGTAGGTGTGATCATGTGGTGAGAAGTGAGAGTGACAGCGGAGGTGGCAACGTTGGGACCGTGAGTGGAGATGGTGGTCTCAGGCGGTGATGGCGAGGGGACGATGGTGGTGCTGAACGATGTCCCCGTGGGCGGGCCCGTCGTGTGGGCAGCGATGGAGACAGAACCGGTAGGAGCATAGACGGTGGTGAAGGGAGTGTGCGGGCTGCTGTGGGTGGCCGCGGCAGTGTGTGTCACTGCGGTCCCCGATTCTTCGCTTGTGGACTTGTCGTAGACAGTAGTACGTGGTGGCGATGTGTTCCCCGAGTAGGCAGGTAGGGAATGGTGAGACACGAGAGAGGTGGTGGAGGTGGTCGACTTTGTTCCTGATGGGGCAGTGGGTGATGGCGATGTACCTGTGACAGCAACATGCGTCGACGGAGAATAGGTTCTTGTCGGCCTCGCGCTGTCGGAGAAAGTGTGGGCCTCATGCCGGGTTGGTGTGATCACGTGGTGAGAAGTGAGAGTGACAGCGGAGGTGGCAACGTTGGGACTGTGAGTAGAGACGGTGGTCTCAGGCCGTGATGGCGAGGGGACGATGGTGGTGCTGAAGGATGTCCCCGTGGGCGGGCCCGTCG
>NW_011889186.1:479617-484238 GCF_000151845.1 Pteropus vampyrus
GGGGACGATGGTGGTGCTGAAGGATGTCCCCGTGGGCGGGCCCGTCGTGTGGGCAGCGATGGAGACAGAACCGGTAGGAGCAGAGACGGTGGTGAGGGGAGTATGTGGGCTGCTGGGGGTGGCCGGGGCGGTGTGTGTCTCAGAGGTCCCCGTTTCTCTACTAGTGTGTTCGTGGTAGATAGTAGTGCGTGATGGCGATGTGCCTGTGACAGGGATATGCGTTGATGGAGAATAGGTTCCTGTCGGCCTCGCACTGTCAGAGATAGTGTGGACCTCATGCCGGGTAGGTGTGATCACGCGGTGAGAAGTGAGAGTGACAGCGGAGGTGGCAACGTTGGGACCGTGAGTGGAGATGGTGGTCTCAGGGCGTGATGGCGTGGAGACGATGGTGGTGCTGAAGGATGTCCCCGTGGGCGGGCCCGTCGTGTGGGCAGCGATGGAGACAGAACCGGTAGGAGCAGAGACGGTGGTGAAGGGAGTGTGTGGGCTGCTGGTGGTGGCCGGGGCGGTGTGTGTCACTGCGGTCCCCGATTCTTCGCTTGTGGACTTGTCGTGGACAGTAGTACGTGGTGGCGATGTGTTCTCCGAGTAGGCAGGTAGGGAATGGTGAGACACGAGAGAGGTGGTGGAGGTGGTGGACTTTGTTTCTGATGGGACAGTGGGTGATGGCGATGTGCCTGTGACAGGGACGTGTGTCGATGGAGAATAGGTTCCTGTTGGCTTCGTGCTGTCGGAGAAAGTGTGGATCTCATGCCGGGTAGGTGTGATCACGCGGAGAGACGTGGGAGTGACAGCGGAGGTGGCAACGTTGGGACCGTGAGTGGAGAGGGTGGTCTCAGGCCGTGATGGCGGGTCCCCGATTCTTTGCTTGTGGACTTGTCGTGGACAGTAGTACGTGGTGGCGATGTGTTCTCCGAGTAGGCAGGTAGGGAATGGTGGAGGTGGTGGACTTTGTTCCTGATGGGGCAGTGGGTGATGGCGATGTGCCTGTGACAGCGACATGCGTCGACGGAGAATAGGTTCCTGTCGGCCTCACGCTGTCTGAGAAAGTGTGGGCCTCATGCCGGGTCGGTGTGATCACGTGGTGAGAAGTGAGAGTGACAGCGGAGGTGGCAACGTTGGGACTGTGAGTAGAGACGGTGGTCTCAGTTCGTGATGGCGAGGGGACGATGGTGGTGCTGAAGGATGTCCCCGTGGGCGGGCCTGTCGTGTGGGCAGCGATGGAGACAGAACCGGTAGGAGCAGAGACGGTGGCGAAGGGAGTGTGTGGCCTGCTTTCGGTGGCCGGTTTGGTCTGTGGACTGCTGAACCGATTATTCTGGTTGGAGGTAGTGAGGGACAATCCTGAGGACTCCGTGTGTCCTGTCTCCCATCCGTTGGATGTCTCCGTGGTCCAGTCGTTGGTGGCGGACGCTGTGGGAATTAATTGGGTCTGTTTACTCCTTCCCTGTCTCACTTTTGCTTGGTGAGACTGGACGTTTTATTCCTACATAGCATCTTCCTCTAGTGCATGGCCCTGACTGCACACATGCCTTGTCCCCACTGTGCCTGAGTACTTCACTGTCTCCTGTCCCCCGCTCTCACCACCCAGTAGGGAGGCGTTCTTCATGCAGCTTCTGTGGATTGGGGCGGTCTTTCTAGCCCTCTTTCCTCCTGCCCCGGTGTCAGTGTGGCTGTGTCAGGTCTGGGCCACCTGCTTGCGTCCTCGCTATCAGTTCCATCAGGGGTTTAGACCACGTGGCCCGCTTGCAGAGCCGGACACTGTACTTTATAGCTAGTGTATCCTGGGCCTCTTGTCTCCTGGCTTCTGGCTCCCCTGTGATGGGGTGGCTGTGGTGGATGGGTGCTCGGCCACAGTCACCTTCGGGAAGTGCCGAGAAAGCGTGGTCAGGGACGAACCTCGGTGGGGGCTTGGCAGGCTGTCCTTTGTTCACCTGGCCAAGGGCGTGCTTGCAGGCCACGGCCCCTCTGCGGGAATGTGTGGGCGGGATGCTTACTTTTGGCAGGGCCCGTGGGGGTTTCTGACGTTGCGGGAGGTGACTGTGCCTCTGTGGAGTGCGCCGTGGCCCACCCTGTTGGTTGTTTTGCCGTGCTGATGGAAGAGGCTGTGGGCTGTGCTGTGGCCTGGGTCACTGTGGGTCCTGTGGCTGTTGAGCTGAGCGTGGTTTTGGTGACCGCAGTGGTTTTTGGCGGTGATCCTGTAGGGAACAGGGCCCGTCCGCATTTGCCGCAGCTTGAGGTCCCACCCCCACCCTGCCTGGGCACCTGGCCAGCTAGGCGTGCGGGAACCCCTTAAGAGGGCTGTGTGTCTCCCAGCTGACACTCTTGTCCTCTGTGTGTCTCTCTCCAGCTGACACTCTTGTCTTCTGTCAGCCAGCCTTGACTCGGGGCGGGGGGGCCTTGGTGGCATTTCCACACCGCCACGGCCACCCCTAGCAGATCAAAGGCTCCCTTCACCCCTGTCTGCACACCCTCTGCTTCTGTCTCCATCACCGCCCACACGACAGGCCCAGCCCGCCCATGGGGACACGCATTCATCGGGACACTGGTGCCCTTTCACCTGCCCATGCTAGCAGGACCCATCACTTGTTCCCTCATGGTCCCTGGGCAGCGGGGACAGCGTGCTGCTGTGTGGGCTGGGTGTGGGCTGTATGGAAGGCTGGCTTGCGCTGCTGGGGCCTTCACCTGGCAGGTCTTACGTATTTTCTAGTGACATATCAGACAGCAAGGAATGGCCACATCCTATGACTAGTTTATCCTTTAAAAAGACCTTTCAGAGAAGCCCAGCTTTGCTCCCAAGCACAGGGGCTTCTGTGCCTGAGAGCGAGGGTGCTGCTGCCCCCACGCCCAGAGCCTCCATGCTCTTCTGTGCCCCTGCCACTTGCAGCCGGTGTGGGCCTCACCTCCCAAGCAGGCTGTCCCTGCCCTTGAGGAGGGGGCGAGGCCGTGGGCGTGGCCTTGGTGGAAAGCTCCCTGTGGGGGCTGCAGGTTTGGGCACCGAGCCCGGGGAGGGTGCGGCAGGGCTGAGGGGCCCCGTGGTCCTGGGGGTGGCTGTGCTGGGCCTGACCTCTGGAGGGCAAGGCCAAGTGCGGCGGACGGGCCATGACCGCAGAGCGCAGCCTCAGAAGGAGCCCTCCTCTCACGTGCTGGGCCCCTAAGCCGTGCAGCACCCCCCAAGCCAGGGCAGGAGGTACAGGAGCCGGCCTGTGCCCTCCGAGGGTGACATGGGCTCCCATCGGCGCCCTGTGACTGTGGCCATCTGGAGGGTGCGGCGGGGCCGGCTGTCGGTCAGCCTGGAGCTCAGCTTCACACGCAGCGCCTCTGCCTGTCCGGTCAGCACACACTGCTGCCCCCGTGGGGCGGGGCCACCCCGGGAGAGCACCGCTTCACCTTGGTACCCAGCGAGCGTGCAATCACCTGTGGTGGCCGGCGGCGGCGTTGGCTCTGCAAAAGGGAGGGTGTCAGGCCTCCCCGCTGCCCGCCCCTGCCCAGCCCAGGATGCTGTCCAGCGCCCGCCGATGGCAGCTCTCCAGGCCGCCTGCCAGTGTGTCTGTCCCCAGGAGGTTTCCGCCATGCACCCACACACCCAGCAGGCTGGCGGGGCTGGGTCGGCCCTGTCACAGGGGACTGGGGCTTGCGAGTCACCGTTTGGGGAGGGGGGAAGCCTCATTTCCCCCTGTGTCTCTGTTGTCTGAAGACTTGGGGGGGTGATCTCAGCACCCCAGGGGCCCAGCCCTGGGGAGTTGGGCGTGGGGGCCAGAGACTGAGCTTACCACACGGCACGCATGTCCCCTCGTTGTGGTCGAAGTACTCATCCTGGGAGCAGTTGTAGCAGCCTGGGCAGGTGGGTGCGTGGAGGACGGCGGACTTCAGTGCCTGGAGCTGGACGCCCCTCTTCCCCAGGCCATGGTCCCTTCCCTGTCCACAGCCACTGCCGGCCCATCCCCGGAACTCCAGACAATGGTGTCCCCTCCTGGTCCCCACCCCCAGCTGCCCTGCATTGTGCCCGCCAGTCCTCACCTCCCCCGTTGCAATCTCTGGTTCCAGGCTGGCCCATGCTCCACCTCGTGCCCTTGACCCCAAGCCCCTCTCCACCCACTGGGCCCGGGGAGCCATCAGTCCTCTGGGTGGACCACCCCCTCTCCATGGCCGTACCTTCAGTGTTGGTGTTGGGGAAGCTGTGCAGCCGCTGGGGACAGAGGCATGGCTGGTAGTGCCACGTGCAGTTGGCCTCCTGCGTGTACTGGAACTGGCCGTCGTTTGCCCGCGTGTGGGTGTTGTAGAAGCCGCAGTAGATGGCTGGCAGGACGAGCGCCCGTCAGACGGCCCTGAGCCTGCCGCGGAAGCCCCTCGGCGGAGCCGGCCAGGGAGCCCGAGTGTGGGCCTGGAAGGTCAGGGTCCCTCTCCGCGGTCTCCCTGTGGGGCACAGCCCGCGACCCACCCCGGAAGCGCGGGGGCCAGGGCAGCCGCTCAGCCCGGCGGCCGCGGGTGGGCAGGAGCACGGTACTCACGGCAGAACTCGGGGGTCCTCCAGTCCACGCACACGCCCTTGCCCAGGCAGGCCTGGGCGTAGGCGGCCACGGCGTCGCACAGGCACTCACAGTCTCCGCCGGTGTCGCAG
>NW_011889186.1:485341-492690 GCF_000151845.1 Pteropus vampyrus
CTTGAATGTGGGCTGCGAGTCGTTGGCGCCACAGCCATCCTGTGGGGAGGGGGTGCTGAGGTGGAGCCCGCCAGGCTCCCCGCCCCCCTGGGCCTCGCCATGGCTCGTCCCTGCCCCCCAGGCCTCACTGTGGCCTGTGCCCCCACCGAGCCTCACCGTGGCCAGGATATACTCGCAGTTGCCATCAAACACGAACCGCTGCCCATCGAAGGTGACCACGTGGCCCTCCCCGTAGAGGGTGCAGGTGGACGAGCAGCGGGCTCTCTGCTGGCACGTCCACTTCCCCCTCGAGCAGGTGCTGGGGGAGGAACAGGCTGTTCTGGGAGACCTGGGCCGCGCACACCCTCACAGGACACACGTGTGGGCTTGGTGGGGGACCCCCTGCCATCCCCGAAAACCCTGGGACAGCTCCGGGCCACTGGGGTCCCCAGGGCGGGGCCGCCGCTTACCAGGTCATACAGTCAGTGTTGAGCTGGGCACCCCGGGGGTAGGACACCCCTGCAAATTCACACGGGCAGTCTTCGGGGGGCACACACTGCCCGCTGGCGTTCTCGTAGAGCCCCTCGGCACAGACGCAGCCGGGCTCACACTTGGTGGGCACCTGCAGGGAGGGGGTTGGTAGCCCCCGGGGAGGTGGGCCCCCAGCACCCCTCCCCAGCCCACTCCCTGCACCCACCCCTTCCCCGAATCTTTCAGCAAAGCCCTCTCCTCCCTTCGGGGAGGTTTCGGGCCTCTGTGCGTCACGACCAGGCCATTGGGCCCCCTCTTTTCTCTCCCCAAGCTGGGGGCGGGGGCAACCCCCAAGCCCCAAGAAAACCCAAAAGGGGCAACCCGCCCCCCAACCGCCCGGCCTCCCAACCCCCCCGTCTGTGCTTTTCATGGGGAGACAGGGACTGGGGTCAGAGTTTGGCCCTGCCTTCCCCAAGGACTTTGTGGGCACCCTCTCATGGTCCAGTGGAAGGCTCTGGAGCCGTCCACTGCGAGCATGTCACCACAGGTTGTCTGCTGGAGACTGTCTTCTGGGGGCCTCCCTGTCCCTGGCTTGCCCCAGCCTTACGCATGGTGTGCCGGTGGCTAGCATCTGGCACGTGGGGGCACAGGCTGCCCCAAACTCGTCCCCTGAGGACTGGCTGCAGGACCGGAGTGTCTTGGGGGCCGAGCAGGCTGCTGCAGGGAGGAGGAGCCCAGGGTGAGACGGGCTCAGGGCCATGGTGCAGGGAGGGTCAGGCCCGCCGCTTGGCCAGCTACGTACCCAGGAGCATCTGTGGCCGCCCCGGGCAGTTCAGCCGCCCATTGGTGCAGTGGCTGCAAGGGACGTGGAATGAATGGGTCGGCTTGGGCCGGGGCCGCAGGCCGGGGTGGGGGCCACCCGCCCAGATCCCCTCACGCACCAGACGACACCGTCGACCATAGTAGACTGGGTGGCCGGGATGAACTTGTGGTTGGCCAGGAGGCAGGGGCACTGGGCTTTGTGCACACACTTGGCTTCGTGGTTTAGGTAGGTGCCCTCAGGACAGTTGCAGCCATCCACGGGGACGGCGCTGGGGTGGCACTCGGCGGTGCGGTCAGATAGTGAGAGGCACGTGCGGCCGCAGGCGTGGCTGTCATAGCTGAATGTCTGGTTGCCCGTGCAGGGGACGGCTGTGGGGGACGCGGAAGTTAGGCCCTTGGGGAGATGGCCGGGCACAGCTTCGGGCCCGGGACCCCCGTCGTGCCCTCCAGACCCCCTCCTGCCCCCGGCCTGCCCGGCCTGCACGCACTGCAGTTGTCCACGCTGTCTCTCCAGCCCCGTAGCAGGACGCCCCGTGAGGCACAGGTGTGTGCGTAGTCCCCCAGGGCGGCACAGATGTGTGGGAAGGTCTCTTCGTAGTTGCAGGCCTGGTACACGCACCTCTGCAGGCAGACAGCGCATGGGCGCCCGCCCTCCCGCATCCCGGGGTCCCGTGGGCGCCCCATGCCCGCAGCCCTCCCCACCCGCCCGCAGGCCCTGCCCACCTTGTAGAAGGGCTTGGGGTTCACCAGGGCGTGGCACTTCTCGAACACGGTGCCCGTCTTCACCAGCACCGAGCAGTGGGTCTCCGCGCTCACCTCTGCGGGGACAGACCCCGGTGGGTTTCCCGCACACGTGGCTGGGGTCTCCGCTGCCCCTGCGGCCCTCCGCAGCCCGGCACTCACTGTTGAGCTGGCTCATGGAGCAGGGGTCGGTCTCGCGCTCCAGGGCGGCCGGGCAGTTCCCTGCCCGCCAGGAGTCCACAAAGAGCGAGGCGGTGCCCTCGGCGATGCCCATGCTGGTCGTGAAGTCGTCCGTCGTGTCCCCGTTGAAGTTGCCACAGAGCCCTGAGCAGGCCGGGCCATGAGGGTGGGCCGGCCCGCGTCCTCGTCCTGCCCTGCATGCCCATCACTGTGCCCAGGGCAAGAGGCCGTCACTGGCCACGCCACTGGGAGGCCTGGCCACCGAGAGCGGCTGGCCTGAGGCCATGGGCGCTGGACCCGCTAGGTCAGTGTGAGGCTGTATTGTGCCCCTTCGCCTCTGGTGTGGCCGAGCCATATGCGGACAGGGCAGCCGGCTGACCCTGGGCAGGTGCGGGAGGGGCTTACCTTTGGTCTGGCCCCTGAAATGGGGCCCGACGGTGATGTACGCCTGGAACACGGGCCGTAGCCGGATCACCAGCTCCAGCCCAAAGGTGGTGGCCATTTGGAGGTGGGTGGACGTCTGCCTGAAGACCGTGATATTGCCTAGGGAACAGGGGCTCAGCGGGCAGCCTGCTTTGGGACCGTGGCCCACGGAGGTGCCAGGCAGGGGCCGCGGACATACCGGCCTTGTAGGGCAGCCGCTTGGTGTCTCCGTTGTTGGTCACCTCGTCCTGAGAAATCACGATTTTGTCCTGGAAGGAGGGTGGCCTGAGTCATGGGGCCAAGAGCAGGGGATGGCGTCCCCTCCTGCGGGCCAGGCGATCTGGGTGGGGGCAGTGGCCACAGGCAGAGCGGGCTTACCTGGCTTGACACGTAGATGACTGCCACCAGCGAGGTCTCTGAGTGCGAGTACCCAGACTTGTCGTATGCAGCCAGGAGGGAGCCCCCATCGGGGAGCTGGGGGCTCTGAGAGGGGGAGCAGTCAGCACACAGGGCTAAGGCCTTACGGCAGCCCCTGCTGACGGGACCCCTTGTGGTGACCCCAGGGTGAGCCCTCCCTTCCTGATGACCCTGTGGTGACTCCTGGCGGCAGCATGGCGGCGTGGCCCACCTGGAGGAGGGTGTAGGTGCACGCTCCGTGGAAGCGGTAGGGCCTGGCGTCGAATGTGGTGACAAAGGAGCCACCTTCCAGAGCGCAGTGCCGGGGGCAAGGCCGCTCCTCACAGTCCCAGCGTCCCATGGTGCACCGGCTGTGGGTGGGGAGGGTGACCCAGATGGCACCCCAGGGTCCGAAGCTGCCCCCGAGTCCCTGTCCCCGCATCGCCATCCTGTCCTCGTGCCCTCACTCACCAGGTGCGGCAGGTGTCTGCCGTGATCTCCCCGGGGGCGTAGGTCACCCCGCCAAGCGTGCAGGGGCACCGTGCGACAGGCACGCAGGTGAGGTTTTTGGAGATGTCATCAAGGACCATACCTGCAGGAAGGGCCTCCTGGGGCTGTGGCCAGGAGATGCCCTCCCACCCTCCTGCCAGGCAGCCCCTGCCCGCCTGTCCCTCAGGAGGCCCTGTCCTCCTCCTCAGCCCGCCCCGCCCCCGGCTCCAGCCCTGTCTGCACCGCCGCGTCCCACCCCGGGTGCTGGCGTGCCCAGACCCGGGGCCGCTGCTGGTCCAGCGTGAGCCTGCCTCCTCCCAGCGGCCTCTCGGACACCCAGTGGGTACCACCTCCCTGCACACTGTGGGGGCCACTGGCGGGGCTCGGTTCTAATGTGCCAGGCGGGGCAATGTGCCAGGTGGGGTGGGGGCTGGCACTCTGCCTCTGGGCTTGTCTGGAGGGGTCCCCGGGGGGCAGTGCCCTCACCTTCTGGGCAGAAGCAGCCAAAGGTACAGAAGTCGGAACAGCTGTGCTGCGGGTTGGAGCAGGTCTTGACGCAGGCCTCGCCACATTCCTGGTACACCTGGTTGGCCGGGCACTGCCCCAGAGCTGCAGGCACACGGTGGCCCAGGTGAGGAGGTCGGGCACCCCAGGCCCCTGCCACTCGCCCAGTGCCTCCTCCACCTGAGTCTCCTCGGTCTCGTGGACGAGGTGGGGCTTGGCCCTGGCCCTCCCCGCGGCCCCCTCCAGCACTCACAGCAGAGGCCGGGGCTTCGCCAGCGGTTGACGGGCTGGCTGGCCAGGCTGCAGTGGCGTGAGTACTCGGACAGAGTGGCACAGGCACAATTCTGCCCGCTTGGCTGGGCACACGCAGCCAGGTCCTCCTGGCAGCTCAGCAGGAACGGCTCCTTGGGCACAGTGCACTCGGCGGACACCAGGGTCAGCAGCTGGGCGCAGGTACGAGCCTGGGCAGAGGGCCACTGGTGATCATAGGAGTCAAGGCCATAGCCCCTACCCAGGGTTTTGACTTGGAAGGCCGGGGATTTCAGCCTCAGGGACCCCGTCAGACCTCGTGGGCTGGCCCCACCCTGGCCGAAGGGCTCCCGCCCCCTCACGTACGTGCTCTGCCTGCAGGACCTGCGGCCTCGGGGTGGCCTCATAGGCACAGATCTCGTTGGGGTCATCCAGCTTGTGCAAGGCGGCGTACTCGTGGGGTTCCAGGAGTTGGCCTGGGGGTGTGGGATGGGTCGGGATCAGCGCCACAGGACGGCCGCACGGGGCCTGGGCCCCGCCCCCACCTACCGTCCTCGCCCCGGAGGTCGTCGGCCGCCTCGCCGTCGAAGTCCCCGCAGAGCCCGCACACCTGGCCCCGGTGCCTTTTCTCCAGCAGGACCTGCAGGCGGGTGGGGCGGGCCCAGAGCACACTCACCGTGCTGGCCGTCACCGCCCTCCCTGCTCCTCCCTGCTCCTCCCGAGGGCCTCCTTTTCTCCTGGGTCAGAGACTGAGCCACCAGTGAAACCCAGCCCCGTCCAGCACCTGGCCGGCGTCAGCGACAAGTTACGGGAGCTGGAGGGTGGTCGGGACCCCCACCCCGCGCCCGGCCCTGCCCTGCTACCCGTACGCCTCCAGTCGCAGCCGCTGTACCCTGTCATCCTCACCATGAGGTGGGCGCCTGGGCCCCACACGACCACCAGCTGCAGCTCCAGCTGCTTGGCCACCAGCCGCACGCTCTGGCCGAAGGGTGTGATCTGGAGCCCATTGCTGCTGTAGGGCAGGCTGACAACCCTGTGGAGCGACAGTGGTCAGCAGCGCCCCTCAGCCCCCGGCCACTCCTTTCTGCCCCAGACGCAGGGCCGCACGGCCTACCCCACGTCTTTGATAGAGATGGCCCCCTGCACGGTGACCACAGAGGCCCCCAGCTCCACGACGATCCGGGAGATGTTGCCACTGGGCCCTCGCCGTAGCTGGACGCTGAAGGTGGGCGAGGCGTCCTTGCAGGTGGCTACAAACACGTAGTTGCAGGTGCCCTCGAAGTCATACACGTGGCCATCGAAGGTGGAGAAGTGGCCGGCCCCCCACGTGGAGCACCAGCCTCTGTCTGTGGAGGGAGCTGTGGAGGGAGTGGGTAGGGTCTCGGTATTGTGTCCCCTGGCTGGCGGGGCAGGTCTGGGGTAGCCTGGCCCTATGAGCTGGGTCTCCGGGGAGCCCATGCTTAGAGACTAGTGGCCTCACGAGTTCCAGGCCCTTCTTGGTGGGGGGCTGGGAGGGAGGATCCCCCCAAGCCCGGGGCTGCGGTCTACCTGTCACCTGAGCCTTATAGGAACACAAGCCTCTGCCACCTGGGAGTCTAGTGTCACCAGCCCTGAGGTCTGCCGGACACGAAGCTGTGGCCCCCCAGCCCCCTCCGGCCAGGATCTCCCCCCGTGCAGCACAGGCTCGTCTCCCAGGGGAGGGGCTGGCCGAGGCTCTTCTGCAGCCAGATCGGAAACCTTCATGGGAACCCCAGGCCGCTGACATTCCCTGGCAGAGCTGTGGCCCTCACCTGTCTGTGGAGAGTTCTTCAGCCTCTGGAGCTCTGGGTGTGCAAAGGAGGTGCCATCCAGACCTGCGTGGACAGGGCCTGTGGTCAGTGCTGGGACCACCCACTCTGCTTGAGGGCACAGCCTGCCCCGTGGGTGCAGCATTGGGCAGGGACCACAGTGCCAGCACCAGGGTTGAGCCAAAGCTCGTGCAATCTTCACAACTGACTCCTCCCACTTGGTTCATTCATGCATTCATTCATTCAATCACTAGTTCCCTCCGTCTGCACAGAGCTGGCACCTGTTGTGTACCTGCCACCTGCTGGGTGAAGGATACACAGAGGACAAAGGTGTCTGCTCCTCAGAGCCCCCAAGGAACGCGAGGTGCACATAAACACCTACCCGCGTGCGTGCACACTCATGCACATGGGCAGTGAGCAGGGCCTGGGGGCCTAGCGCGGCAGTTCAGGTCATGCTGGGAGGATGGGGAGGTCACTAAGGAGACACGTGTGGCCGAGTGCCGGGCCTCAGGGCAGCGTGGGTCCCTGACGCCAGACACCAGCTCTCGGGTCCCTCCGGCCCTGGGGCGTCTGCCGGCTACCCCAAGGCTCCCATCACTGGCTCACTCCTGGCGTGCCAGAACCCTCTCGGTCCAATGAGACAAACAGGAGCCTCGGGTCAATGGGCTGTTGGCCCTGCAGGCTCCCCGCAGACCTCACTGGGTGGTGGTCGTGGGGGGCGGGAGGGAGCCGTGAGCACGGAGAGGGACTCACTGGTCCGTGGGCAGGCGGGAAGCGGGGGAGAGCTGGGGAACAGCTCAGGCCGGCTGAGTGAGGGCTGATGCCCCACAGGGGGTTTCTTTGCTGGGCCCTAAAGGTGTCTGGTTTCCTGTCACCTGTCAGCCTCTCAGACAGGCCCGGGGCTGTGGGCATCATTGCCAGAGAAGTCCCCAGGCGACATGGGGCAGGGAGCACTGGCCCCAGCCGGACACTCTGGGCAGGAAGGCGACCCTGCTCACGGCGGTTGGAGTGGGGGCTTCACCTGAGGGCCGTCCCCCCTTCTTAACCACCACCCTCTGGCCTCCCTGTGGCCCTCGCCTGCCCCCTTTCCCCACCACGACCCTCCCTGCGGCTCCTGTGGGTCTGGGATGAGGTCCGCGTGCCTGTGGGCAGGTGACAGGGCCACGGCCTCTCCGGCTGCCTGGCTTCTGTCTTCCAGGCCCTCCGGGGCCTCGATTCTGCCGTGGCTCCCACCCAGCTCGGCTGGATGCAGCTCATGGGCAGTTCCTGGCACTACGCGGGGTGCGATGCCAGCTGCCCTCAGCGGTG
>NW_011889186.1:493810-496253 GCF_000151845.1 Pteropus vampyrus
TCAAGCGATGATGCTGCAGACGCCTGGGGCCAAAGTCAGTGAGAAGGGGCTGCCCCTGGGCCACCGAGGGACCCCTGGCCCCTCAGCGACCTTTCCCACGGTCAGGGCAGGTGTAATGGCTGAAGGCTTGGGGTGGGGCAGGGGCAGGAGGAGAAAGGGGACCCTTGCCCCCTGGGCCCAGCAGAACAGGCCGGCTGTGGGGTGGGGCGGCCCCGTCCTCCTTCCACCTCCTTAACCCTCCTGGCAGCCATGTGGGGGGCTGTGTCTCCCCCACTCTCACAGGCGGGGAAGCTGAGGCCAGAGCCCACTTTGTGGTCATTGTCACAGTCAGGACCCCGGAGCCAGGTCTGCACCGGGCTCTCTGCACCTGGCGCCCACAGGCCCTACACACCCTCTGGCCGCCCCTGGGGACCTCTGGGCCCAGCGGGCCGGTGGGGGCGCCTGGCTCAGGGCTGAGCCGAGTGCTGTCACCCCAGCATGGCTCTGACACGCCTGCTGTCGGGGTGCCTGCCTGTCCCTGTAGACCCCTGCCCACTGCGTCCCCAGCCTTGGCTCCTGCAGCCTCTGTCCCTCTGGCTGGGCCGACCGGACCTTGGTAAGTGCAAGCTGGCCAGAGTGAGGAGTGACCTGCCATCCGCCAGCGTCCTCATGGCTGGCCACCTCTGGCTGAGTGGAGAGACGTTCCCACGTGATGGTGCCTTGGGGCGTCTGGCCACCCCTGAGCATGGCCCACAGGCCCCACTCACCACTGAGCAGAGTCCCCCCGCAAAACAGCAGCAGCAGCCAAGGCCCCAGCATGGTGCGTGAAGAGAGGTTGCCGCTGGACCTGGCCCTCCCGCCACTGGACGCCAGGCGGGCTCCCTGCACCTGTGCAAATGCGTGGCCAGCCCCGGACACCTTATATTGGGGCCGCAGGCCCTGCCCTGCCAAGCCCGCCCATGCTCCACGCACCGGCCCAGCCCTCGCCGCCCCACCCGGCTGGGCACAGGGTGGCCAAACAGGATCTTGGGTGCTGCTTTATCAGGACTTCTTGGAAAAACTCGGGGAGGGGGGGCCGTAGCCCCACCGTCACTTGCCACTTGCCCCCAAGCAGGAGCCTGGAACACACCCTCCTGCCCTGCAAACACCTGCGCCATTTGCTCCAGGCCGACACTGCCAGGGGCCGTGCTGGGGACAGTTCCGGGCGAGTGGTTCCAGGGCTCAGCCTGGGCACCGTCAGCCACACCCTGGGAGCCAAGAGGGGGCTTGTTCAAGGCATAAGGGGAGCTGCCTGGGCCCCACAACTCCCCTGGGGAGAAAAGCCGCCAGAAGAAGGGCCTCTCCAGAAGCGAAGACGGTTTAGACCACTTTCAAGGTGGGGCCCCAGCTGGTCCTGGGGGATGCCCTTCTCAGCCAGCCCCTGGGCCTTTGGGCCTTGGGAGGGGGCAGGGGTAGGAAGCGCATGCTACACCCCGCGAACCCAAGTTACTGTTCTGTCCCCGTGGCTCTAAGTTCCTCGAATCAGGCACATGACAGGGTGGGCCTCTTGGGGTGCAGGTTCCATAGGCACAGGATGGGTGGGCCACTTGGGGTACAGACCCCGTGAGCACAGGATGGAGTGGGTGACTTGGGGTACAGACCCTGTGGGCACAGGAGCGGGGGCTGTGCCGTGGCCCCTGGGAGGAGGATGTGCGGCCTGGGGCAGCATCTCAGACGACAGGGCAGAGGGACCAGCGGGCCTTTGTCCACAGGCCGGACACGCGCTAGCACCAGGAGGGCCAGGGCAAGGTGAGGGCTGGGGGCACGGGTGCTGCGGCTCCTCGGGGACCCTCTCACGGTTGGGAACCAGGCGTGGGCCCGACACTCTCCCAGGCAGCCTGGCCCTGAGCGATCTGTGTGGGACCCCATGTGGGAGCCTGGGGCCTGGCTCAGGGGCTCCCCCCTCCTGAGGGTGATTCTGGCCCCGGGGAGACTTGAGGTGCGGGAGCCCTGGGCGCCGCCACGGAGGGCTGGCGAGAGCCGCCAGCCTGCCCCGGGCTCGGGCTCCCCACGTGGGGCTGCACCCCATCTCACAGACCACTGAGCCCAGGAGGCCCAGCCACACCGGTGCAGGAGGAGCTGCCCGTTTACCTGAAATCAACGTGTTTTAATAGAAAATCATTCTAACGGAAACCGCTCCCGGAGGAGAACCGGGGCCCGGGCGGGCCGAGGGGCTGGAGAGCCGCAGGGCTGGGAAAGGGGGTCCCTGGGTGCAGCCCCAGGTGGGCAAGGCTGTGGTGCGGGCCAGAGGAGCTGGGCCCCTGGGCTCCCCTGTGGCTGGGGCTGGCAGTGGACTTGGGTGCCGGGCCTTGCTCCCTGGCAGGCGATGATGCAGGGCCCCTGGCTGCTGTGCCAACCACAGGGACGTGCCCCCATGGGCACCCAACTGCAGGCCCCTGGCACAGCTGCTTCCAGCATCCCGCAC
>NW_011889186.1:497283-501371 GCF_000151845.1 Pteropus vampyrus
CCCGCGCCGGCTCCCAGCTCGGAGCCCGGGGTCCGGGGGAGAGGGCCCGCACACGGCTTCCTGCTTCCGGGCTCACTGGGGAGGGTGGGTGCTGTCCCCTCGGCCGCGGCTCCCTGGGCAGCCCTGACCCGACCTTTGCTGGGGGCCTGGTGAGGGTACTGACGTTCATCCCAGAAGGCTGCCGTCAGGCGCAGGAGGTCCCCAACACCGGGGTTGGCTGGACTCTGGCTTACAGAGGCGCCAGAGAGCACACTGGTTGGCCCCCCACCCTGGACCCCACCTGTCAGGTGTAACGTTCCCTGGTGAGGGGGCGGAGGGCTTCCCCGGGCCCCAAGGCCTGGCCACACTAACCACATCCCATCAAAGGACTGAAAACTGTGGCTTCAGGCATGATGGGGAAAGATTTTGACACAGGAGCCGAGCTGGCCTTTGTGCGGTGGTGGCCGGGCCTGGCAGCTGCCCTTGCCTGTCCGAGGGTTGGGCCGGGCGGCAGTCTGGGTGACAACTGACCGGCCAGCACTGGGCTGCATGGTGGACGGGCGCTCCGTTGCAGAGCCAGCGGGCACTTCCCGCTGACCCAGGGTGCATGGGGGACCGTCCTGGACCCAGTGTTGGGGGCGGGGCTGAAAGGTCAGCCAGGCTGACCCTTTGCGGTGTTGGGAGCTGGGCCCAGCCCGTCCTGCGCTCTGCCTGGGAGCCATGGGTGCCCACCGTGTGGGGAGACAGGACCAGGGGGTTTTGCCTCCTGAGATGTCCTGACTCGGTCAGCATTTCCACCCAGTGACCCTGTTGCGGCCCAGGATTCTCCCTTCTCTGCCTGTCTGAGCTGCTGGGGGCAGCCGTACCGGGAGCAACCACAGAGCCAGTGCCCCAAGCCAGAGGCCCTGGGACCAGGAGTGGGGTACGGACCCCAGGGAGGGCACTGCAAGGGGCTGGGGCAGGCCGCGCCCTGGCTGACGCCCCCTCCCTGAAGCCCCCCTCCGGCTTCTTAGGGGCCTGTCTCCCCGCCGCCCCCAGCACCTGGCCCCACCCTCCGCACCTCCTCCCGGGCCTGGATTCGAGGCATGTGTTACCCCTCGCCTCAGCCCCTGCCCTTCCTTCTTGTCTGGGGCGCACTGCAAGGTGGCCCCAGCGTTGTCAGCTGCCCCCAGCCCCACTGCGTGGCCTTCGGGTGGGTAGAATGTCACGTCAGGCTGCGGAAGGGGCCCTGCCCCCCTGCCTCTCCCGCACCCCTCAGGGAGGGCTCAGCTGGGGGTGGGGAGGCACTCCGAGGAGGGGCCCCCGCCTTGTGGGAGACCCCAGACTTGCCCCTGTGGGGCTCACTGGCTGTGGGATTCAGAGCCGTGGGTGCAGGCCGGCCGGCTTGTCCCCCACAGTCCCCATTGGGGGGTCCCGAAGCCTACATTTCCTGGCCCCAGGGGCTGCGTCCCATTTCAGCCTCTGGGCCTGAATCCACTTACCTCACTGGCCACAGAGCCTGCTGAGAACTGCGACCCTCGGGCCCCCCACCCCAGGGCTGAGCAGATGTCCTCGCCCCCCGCCCCCCGCCCCCGTGGCTGCCGACCTCCAGCGGATGTTGAGTGAGCAGCACATAGATAAGGTGGCCCAGGTGTGTGCTCTGCTGGCCGCAGGCTTATCTGGGCTGCCTTCGCATCCACGGTTAGCAGGTGTTTGCTCTGTGCTGGTGGCTGTGAGGGGGGATTGGGGGGGTGGGGGGACATTGCCTTCGTCTGTGACCCCGGAAGCTGGCGGCCAGGTGGCAGTGCCATCGGGGTGGGTGCCTGGCCCCCGGCCTGGAGTCCGCGTCTGGTGCAGGCAGGAGGGGGCTGGACGGGCCACTATGCAGCAACAGGCGTGCGCCTCTCCCGGCCCTGGAGTCTGGGCTCCGAGACCAGGCAGCCGGCAGGTCAGGTCGGCGAGGCCTCCGCTGGTCGCAGATGGCGCCTCTCGCTACGACCTCCTGTGGGGACAGAGGGACAGGAAGGGAGCTCTGGGCGACTCCTGTGAGAACGTGAACCCTGCCCCGGGGCCACCCCCGTGACCTCTTCCCCCCTAATTCCATTGCCTTGCGGTAAGTGCTTCGACACAGGGATTTTGGGGGGACTATGAAACACGCAGTCCACAACGGGGCAACGCATCGTGGGGAACATTCAGGCTCTGGCAGGACCCCCTGGAGCTCAAGTCAACGGGCTCTGAGGGCAGACACAGCTCAGAGCTGGGAGGGTCTCGAGCAGCCTGGGAAGGCTTCTTGGAGGAGGTGGGCTGGAGGAGGGGCAGCCAGACGCCCGCCACACCTGGAGGCGCCTCAGTGGCTGTGAGGACACTGGACACAGAGCCTGGGCCAGGCCAGAGGGTGTCCTGGACCTAGAGTAAAATGGGTAAACTGAGGACCAAGGATGTGGGCATGGGGCCCAGCACAGCGGAGGGAGAGCCGCAGGTGAGGGTGGGCAGGGCCGGGTCCGAAGGGCCTGGGGAACGCCAGCACTGCCCAGATGTGGCCTGCAGATGTCCGAGGAGCCAGGCCCCCCAAGCTCACAGCGCCAGCTCCTTGTGGCTGCTCAGTGAGAACACGGCACACACTGCGTGGGACCAGGCGGGTTCCCGGGTGCTCACACCCGGTGCCACCCAGGGGAGCCTCGGGGCCCAGGCCTGCTGCCTGGCTGCCATGGTGTCACGCTAGCCACCTGTGGGAGGCCACAGTGTCCACAGAGCCTGGACAGCTAGTGGTCGCCAGGAGGCAGCTGCCAGGGGCCCCAGATGACATGGGACTGGAGGCCCCACAGAAGCCCAGGTGACAGGACAGACGGCTCCATGGCCCAGCCCCAAAGGCCTGGGGGTCAGAGGCCCTGGCCTGCCTGGTGTCAGGGTGGCAGTGGCCGCGGACCCTCTGGCTGAAGCTGCCCCCATAGGCCTGGGGGTTGGGGGCTTGTTCCTGGCTCTGGGCTCACAGAGGTCCCTGTGAACTTGACCCTCCCACGACTGGAGCACAGTGGAGGTGACAGAGGACAGTGCCTCCCGATTCACCCTTGGAACCTGTCTTGGGACGCTGGCACCTGCTGTGTGCCGACAGTGGCCTCCGTGTCCTCACTCCAGCCTCAGATGCAAGACCATGTGTGCAAGACCATGTGTGTGAGGGCCTGGCTGGGGGTGGCCGGGCACTAGCCCAGGCACGTGAGATGCCACCCTGCCCCCACGCCAGGCTGGGGGCCGCATCCCAAGACCCCATGGCCCCCAGAAATTGGGCACGGTTTCTGCAGCTGCAGGAGCAGGGGCAGGGGGCAGGGGGCGCAGGACGGTCCGCTCCGCCCTGCCCTCCCCGCTCCTTCCACTGCGCACAGCAGACTTCTCTTCGGGTTAGTTTTTTTTGCTTTGTTTTTAACAGCCCCATGGGGGGCGGGGCGCGTGTAACTGGCACGCACAGAGCCACCCGCAATTCGAAGGGTTGCGTTTCAACCCGAGCACACACCGTGAGACCTGAGAGCCTTTGTGTTTTCTAGAATTTACGTGTCCACAGCCGAGCAGCGAGGGCCTCCCCGGCCGGGCTCCCCTCACCCAGCCTTTCGAGCGACATTCCCTCGAGATGGACGCAGGCCGTCGTCTGACCCCACGGCTCGTCCTGTTTCTGCCGAGCGGCTGTGGCCCGGTCCTCTGCTCACCATGCATGGCCCTGGGGTGTGTCCAGTTGGGGACGACTGCTGGGGACACGGGGACAGCGATCCCGCAGGCACGCACGCCCCACTCCTCCGGGGCGGGCGCAGGGGTGAGGTGGCCGGGTGAGCTGGCTGGCGTCGGCCGCCGAGCTGTCCCCCCACCCCCGTCACTCGTCGGCCGTGCTGACAGGCGGCCGTGGCGTCGGACGCACACGTGCTGAGCCGGCATCCGGCAGCCGTATTTCTCCTTCGGTCAGCGGTCCGTTCCAACCTTTGGCTCGTTTTGGACTCGGATTATTTCCTCGCTTGCGACCCAGATCCGAGGGTCTCTTATCCACGCCGGATCCAGGTCCTTTGCCGGACTCAGCTTTGCAAAGATTTTGTCCCAACCCGTGGCTCGTCTTCCAGCCTCAGTCACGCCGTCCAGAGAGCGGGCGC
>NW_011889186.1:501421-508760 GCF_000151845.1 Pteropus vampyrus
CCCAGCCTTTCGAGCGACATTCCCTCGAGATGGACGCAGGCCGTCGTCTGACCCCACGGCTCGTCCTGTTTCTGCCGAGCGGCTGTGGCCCGGTCCTCTGCTCACCATGCATGGCCCTGGGGTGTGTCCAGTTGGGGACGACTGCTGGGGACACGGGGACAGCGATCCCGCAGGCACGCACGCCCCACTCCTCCGGGGCGGGCGCAGGGGTGAGGTGGCCGGGTGAGCTGGCTGGCGTCGGCCGCCGAGCTGTCCCCCCACCCCCGTCACTCGTCGGCCGTGCTGACAGGCGGCCGTGGCGTCGGACGCACACGTGCTGAGCCGGCATCCGGCAGCCGTATTTCTCCTTCGGTCAGCGGTCCGTTCCAACCTTTGGCTCGTTTTGGACTCGGATTATTTCCTCGCTTGCGACCCAGATCCGAGGGTCTCTTATCCACGCCGGATCCAGGTCCTTTGCCGGACTCAGCTTTGCAAAGATTTTGTCCCAACCCGTGGCTCGTCTTCCAGCCTCAGTCACGCCGTCCAGAGAGCGGGCGCGCTTGGCCTGGACGAAGCCCCGGTAACCACGTCCGCTGTCACGTCCATGCCTTCGGCGTCCCCACGAAGCCCCCCGAGCCCGATGACGTCCTCTGCTCCGAGATCTTACTTTCCGCCATCGCCGTCGCCGTCGCCGTCGCCACCCGACCGTCCCGTGCGCCCGGGCTTGTAACTAGCCTGACCTTTCTGTTCCGAGTGGGTTTCTGTGGGCGGCCTGGGGGGCCTGGGGGGCCGCGCCCTTCGCGCCGTCGGGCGAGGACGTGCGACCTGCTTCGCTTTCGACCTGTCCTCTCGCCTGCCATTTTCTGTCTCTCCCACCCGTTCGCCCTCCCCCATCCGCCTCCCTTCGGTCGAGCGGTTCCTCTCGACTCCGTGGACGGCGGGGGCCTCCCTGGCCGCCTCGTTCGCCGCGACTCCGCCTTCTTATTCCGTCGCCGCCTTAGGGTGCGTGGTGTTCGTCTTCGACTCGCCACGGCCGCCTTCGGGAGACGCCGCGCGGCTTCCCGTTCAGAGGAAGTGGCCACGATCCGCGTTGTGCGTTTCGCGGCCACGCGGCTCGGACTCCGCGGTCCGCCGCTGCTTCCTTTGATGGGTCATCTTTTCGAGAGATTTAAATAATAAGCGAACATCGTCTATACTGACGCATGTCATTACTGTTCCAGAAGCTTCCGTTTCCGCTTGGACCTCTCCTGCCACCACGCCGTCACCACGCGCATCCTCCTCGCGCGACACGCTCCCCGCTCCGTCTCATTCGCGGTTTTCTTGCTACCACCGGTTTTGGGCGATTCGATGGGTTTTCTTGGGTGTAGTTGCTCCCATGTTTCTTGGGCTTGGGGCGTTGAGCTTCTCACGTCCGTGGGTTTCTGGTTTTCATGAAGTTTGAACAAATTATTTCTTCAATCTGTTTCCTGTCTCTCTCCTCCTTTGTGGAATGAGGCTGCTTTGTTCTGGGGTTCTGTTGTCTTTTCATCAGGGGTCGGTTCTATTGCTATGTCTTCAAGTTCACGGACTTTTCTTCTGTGAGTCTAACCTGCCGTTATTCCCCTCCACTGAATTTTCCATCTCACGCGCGGGCGTTTTTGTTTCCAGAATTGTAATTTGGGTCTTTTAAAAAACAGCTTCCATGTTTCCCCTTCATAGGTTCAATCTTCCCTGCAGCGTTTTGAACACACGGATGGTCATGTTGTTTTAATGTCCTCGTCCGCTAATTCCAACATCCGTGTCGGTTTCATGCTAATTTCAAATGACTGATTTTTCTTCTGATTTCAGGTGGAATTGTGCTTTTTCTTTGCCTGGCGAGTAGTTTTTGACTGGACGCAGACACCGTGACGTTTACCTCGTGGGGAGATCAGATTTTCAACCTCCCGTAAATCCTGAGCTTTGTTTGGGACAGTTAAGGTCCTCGGAAGCAGCTTCGTCCCTTCGGGTCTTACTTTGGTGACTTGCTGGATGGGACGGGGCAGTGCTCAGTCTGGCAGGGACTGGCAGAGCTTTCTCCCCATCACGGCGTGCTTGCGAGGCTTTCCAGCGTCATTGGGGGACCTGCGAGCCCCCTCGTCCTCTCAGGAGGCTCCTCCCAACTCGGGCACTTGCGCACCCTGCCCAGTGGGACTTGGTGGCCTTCCGCCCATCCCCGGGGCCGCTCTGTCCTCGCCAGTCTCCCGTGCACTCCAGCCACTTTGGTCCTTCCTCCAGGGCCTCGGGTGAGCCCCTGGCCCCACCCGGGCTCCTCGGCCTGGAAGCTACGTCAAGGCAGTGACCTGGCCCCGCACGCGCTCCCGTCACTTACGGGTCACTGTTCTCCCCCCGACCTCAGCATCTTCACAGTGTCGTTTCACATATTTTGTCCCGTCTTTTAGTTGTTTCAGGCAAGTGGGGGCATCTGTCCCTGTCATTCTCTTGGCTGGATGAGATGGAATCTTAATTTCAAACGTCCCAGTGTGGCACGTAGTCACTTGGTAAAATGTGGGAAAAGCAGAAAAGGAGCAACAGTCCCCCACGAGCCCCCGCCCCAGGCCGCGCGCTGCTACCACCGGCACGTTGGCACATCTCTCTGTGTGGGATGTTGGGCAGCACTGTCCTGACACCCGTGTGGCTTTTCTAGGGCAGTGAGGATGAACGCCACGGCTGGGGCTTCAACAGCAGGAACCAACTCTCTCTCAGTCTGGGGGCCGGAAGTCCGAGGTCGGGGGCCGCCGAGCGGCCGTGAGGGAGCTTCCCGTCCAGGCCCCTCTCCAGCTGGGCGTGTGGGGGCATCTGTGGGGCTCCCCGGCTTGTAGTCACATCTCCCCGTCCCCACCTTCGTGTGCACGCGTGTGGGTCTGTCTCTGCGTTTCTCCTTTTCATGAGGGCAGTCACATTGGATCAGGGCCACCCTGGTGGCCTCGTCTCAGCTGTAACATCCACAAGGGCCAAATCAGGTCACCGAGGTGCCGGGGTTGGGACGTCAGCATGTGAATGCGGGAGGGACACAATTCGACACCGTCCACATGCTTCTGGGTTCAGCGTTTTCTCACGTGGCCATGGTGCACGGACACCTCTGCTCACAGGACACTGTTTTGGGGGCTACGTCCTGCACCTTTGTCATCCCTGGGGAAGCGGAGTAGGCCTTGGCCCGCGTCCTCCATCACGCAAAGACCCTGGCCCATTGTCACTGAAAGACAAGCTCGTTTTAAGGAGTCCTGCTGGAATGTTGCTGGGGGTGTCCAGGCTCCGCCGTGCCAAAGAGAGGTCCCGGCCGTGGGTACAGCCTCTGAGCCAGACCTCTGTCTCTCAGGCCTTCTGACTCTGGGGCTCACAGGCCACCCTCCCGTGGGACCACCCCAGGGTGACAGGCCCCGAGTTGGCCCCCAGCGATAAGCTAACAGTAGTGAGTACCTGGCAGCCCACTCTTACTGACCCGCACTTCGCTGGTCTGCAGCTGGAGTCTGGCCGCGCCCCCAGCCCCGCCCCCACACCACCGACCCAGGCAGGGTGGCTGGGCAGAGCCGGTCCCCACCAGCTGCTCCCTGAGTGCTGTCTGTTGGCTCTCCCCCTCGGCCAGCTCTGTAACTTGCTGGCGCAAAGGCCATATCTGCTTCCTGCAGACCTGAGCACGTGGCCGCAGGTGGATGCCCGACCCCACTCCAGCCATGCTGCGTCGCTAACCCTGACCCAGACCAGCCGCCCTCCCAGCCGGCGTGTCTCCTGCAGGAGCACGGGACACCAGAAGTGCCGTACGGGTGGGGACACGTCCCTCCAGCCCACCGATGCGGCTGCAGGCCCAGACGTGCAGCGGCTCCCCAGACTTGCCCCTGGCAAGCAGATGACGGCGCCGAGAACAGTTAAAGCCCAACAGAACCAAGACGCTTTTTACCACTCGCGGAAACTCAGTGGGGAGACTCAGCGCACCGGGCGCGCACGGGGCAGATGGGCCGAGCGTCCTGTTCTGGACTCCCCCTGTGACCCGGTGTCTCTGGGGGCCCCCGGCGAGACCGAGCTGCTTGCACATGTGCCTGTGAAGCCCGGACCCCTGCCTCCTGACCCTGGTCCTGAGTGGCACGTGACCCCTGCCTCCTGACCCTGGTCCTGAGTGGCACGTGTGCTTCGTTTGCGTCCCTGTCATAGGCGTCTCTAAGCTCGTGAGTGCCCAGTGTGCAGGCGTCAACACTCCACATCCTCCCCCTGATCTGTTGTGTGTCCTCTGAATTTTCTGACCCGCCAGAGAGCGGGGGAGGGGAGAGATTTCCATTCCTGACACTGCCCCAGCCGGGCGGCCCGGACAGGGCCCCGCACAGGCCTTGGGAAGAACTGGGGTGGGGCCGGGGCCTTGGAGGACAGTCCCCAGGCAGCTGCAGGCAGGGCCCCCAGGGCCCCTCCCTCGAGGAAGGGCACCGTCAGGATGCACACTGGCCCACGGTGCTGCTCACAGGCTGGATCTCGGGATCGTCCACGGGTGGGTGGTCCTCTGGGGACAGGGCCAGGCAGGGAGGGCCCAGGGCCATGACAGAGCAGGGGTGGCTGACTGGCTGGGGAGAGTCCCCACGGAGTGTGCCCTGTGGAGCAAAGGGTCCCCCGGCGTGGAGCGACTGGCACTTCCCGGCTATCACTGTGCCGAGGGCCCTGCTTCATTCACCACGGGGAGAGAGAGAGACTGTCTCCAGGCATGGAGGGGCGTGTGACGCCCCCCGAAGCTGTGCAGGGAGGAAGCAGAGGGTGCAGGCCCATGCATCCCGGTGGGTGGGCGTGCGGGGCCCCACGGGGCGCCTGGGCCGGCAGGTGTCTGGGGCCAGCCGACGGGCACCGACCGGGGGACCAGATAGCCACGGGGCGTGCTGACCCCCGAGGCTCGATGCTGGGGCGGTGAGGGTGCCTGTCCGCCTCGGAAGGCCCAGACTGCAGACACTGTGGACCGGATGGGGGGGTCACCTGGGGACAGGAAACGGGAGGAGGGGGCGCGCCTCACCCCTCAAGGGGCAGCCCTCCGAGTGGGCATGGGCACACGCAGGCACGCTCACACGCGTGTGTCCAGGTTCTGTTCCTACACACGCACGCCCAGGCCCTGGCACACACACGTGCCACTCATACACCTCCAACCTGCTCACACGCGCACAGGCTCACACACCGCCCGTCCAGGACGGATTGTGGGCTCCGGGCGCCCCCTGCTGGTGGCCATTGGCATTGGCCTGCCACCCTCCTCAGAACCTTGCGTGGACCTGTCACATTGATGGGCCTGGGGTCTGGCAGAGCAGGCTCTGCTGGGGCAGGACACGGAGACCCTCACCACACACCCGGACGGGGTGGGGGCGAGGTCCCCGCACACCCCCGGAGCCCGAAGGAAACACCGAGGTGGGTGGCCTGCTTGGGGTTCGGTGGCGTGGTGCTGGGGTGGACCCGACCCGAGGGTCCTGAGGGTCCCCAAGTTCCCTGTGGCTGTACCAAACTCTCCTTTCCTGCAGACGTTCAGAGGGGAGCTCCAGCTGACCCCCAGACACAGGAGGCCAGGGCCCCACCCCCGCAGCGCACGAGAACCCCGGTGACTCCTGTGCCCACCCGGCCTGGCCAGGACGGTTGGAGCAGCTGTCCCCAGCCTCCAGCCCCCTGGGGACCCCACTCAAGGACTAGGGGTGGGGGTGTCCCCAGCATGTCTGGGGACCTGGGAGGCATGCCGCCCCTCACCGCTCCCCCAGCACCATTTCCACCCAAATCTGCTTCTGCTCACCTTGACCCCCCTCCCTTGGGGCCCTGTCCTCACCCCCAGACCTGATCACAACCCTGGGGATGTCCACAAGTGTCACTGTCCCCAGGCCTGTGACCCTGTGCCATGAGAGAGGGTACGGGCTGTGGGGTGCTGATTCCCACTCAGGGGCCTGGCCTGCGACTCTGCATATTTACTGAGTCCCTAGCAAATCTGGGGATGTCCAAGGGGCAGGATCAGCAGGGTGGTGGGTGGTCCCAGGGTGGGGGGCTGGTCCCCTCCCCCACAGCCCATCCTCTTGGCTTCTCAGAGGCTCCAGGTCACTGCAGCACAGGCTGCAAAGTCTCAGCTGCTGCAGCCCCTGTGTCGGCAGATCTGGGGGTGAGGTCAGTGGTCCGCAGCCCGACAAGGTGGGTGGGAGCTTGGCCGGCCTCGCCCCCCGCCCCCAGGGCCTCCCAACAAGGCATCTCCAGCCAAGGCCAGGCTGGAGACTCCAGGTCTGGCCAGTCTAGCTGACTGCAGGTGGGGACAGGACACATGAGGGAAGGGGGTGACATGAAGTGACACCCTCTGAGTGCCCGGCCTGTGCGGGCCCCTCCGGCCTAGTTAGTCCTAGTTGGTGCTGCTGTTGGGGGCAGCTGAGGGGTGGTGCCTGGCCTGAGGCCCCCACACCCCTAGCCGGCCATGCACCCGCCTCCCAGGCGCCCCTTCCTGGGCCTCCACCCAGGGCAGGTGGGGGCAGGACATGGTGACCCCCACGGACCAGTGGCACGCCAGCTGTGTGTGGAGCCTGCTGAGTGTGGGGCCGGGGCACGCAGCGGGCCGCTCCAAGGGGCCAGTGAGCTCCTCTGGCCGACCACCAGGCCCCCCACTGGGCTGCACTCCGCCCGTCCCCCCTCTAGGTACCCCAGCTGTTTGGTGCCCGCCCCCAGGGCGCCTGGTTGAGCTACTTCAGGGCTGGGGGGCAGGTGGCAAGTGAATGTCCATACATCACCTCTGACCCCCAACCCCAGCTCACAGCTGGGCCTGTTGGACCGGCTCCCAGGTGACCTTACCTGTGGCTGGAGACCTGGGGTCCAGCAGGGGGCAGCCTGGGAGGGGCTCCTGGGCGCCAAGGACTCTCTGGGCTGTGGAGGAGACGCCTGCTGGCCCCCACCCACCGGCTCTGAGCCTGAGGGCAGCTGGTCCCCTGGGCCCTGACTGAAGAGAGTGGTCTACTGGGTTTGTCCCCTGCATGGGGACAAGGAGTACCCTCCCAGCTGGTCGGCGGAAGCCCTGCTTCGAGCTGCCTCCTAGGGCCCAGGGTAGCGTGTCCTGTCCCGTTTGGTGGCTGACATGGTGCTCGCAAGTGCCTGGGACTCCCGACCCTAACCCTCCCCCCGCACCCCTGCCTGCTTACCCTGCCCCAAATCTGCACCCCAAGCCCCTGCTAGAACCCCTAGGCCCTAATGGGCCCTCAGACCCAGGCCTGTGCGCCAAACCCTAAGTCCTAACCCCTGCCCCCCAACCTCCCTCCCCAGGCCAAACTGTCTGGGCTGACCCCTGATTGACCTCGCCCATCCACCTCTCCCCCAGCCCCAGCTCGGGGAGGTGGGTGGGTCTCTGGGAGGCTACACAGCCTGGACT
>NW_011889186.1:510401-511907 GCF_000151845.1 Pteropus vampyrus
AGGGGTCACAAGCTGGCTGCCCTGACCTGCCCTTATCTACTACTTAAAATAATTTTTTTCTCTTTTTTAAAAATTATTTTTTTGTGGTAAAGTACACAGAACAAAATTTGCCATCTTAACCATTTTTAAGCAGCATTAGGCACATTGACATGGTCGCGCCGCTGTCACCAACTCCGGCACTTCCTCATCTTGGCAGACTGACGCTCTGTCCCCAATAAACACTCGCTCCGCCTCTCCCTCCCCCAGCCCTGCACCCGACCTACTTCCTGTCTGAATGCGCGACTCCTCTGGGGACCTCCTGTGAGTGGGACCACACAGGGTTTGTCCTTGTGCGTCTGGCTCATTTCGCTCAGCAGTGTCCCCAAGGTGCATCCATGTTAAAGCGAGTGTCAGAACGTCCCCACTTTTTAAGGCCGGACGACACCCCACGGTGTGGCGGACCATGTGTGGTGTGTCTATCATCCATCGGTGGACACCTGGGTTCGACCCTTCCACCTTTTATCTACTCTGAATGTGGGGTACAAATATCTCTTCGCGATGCTGCTTCCATTTCTTCTGGGTCTGTGCCCAGAAGTGGGGTTGCTGGGTCACGTGATAAGGTTATTTTAAATTTTTGGAGGAACCACCCTGCCATCCCCCACAGCGGCTGCGTCCCGGCAGCAGCACACAGGCTTCCGGTCCCCTCACATCCTCCCCGAACCTGCTCTTGGAAACGGCCAGTCTGGGGGGTGAGGCCCTGGCCCTCTGGCTGAGGTCGGTCTCGGAGAGCCTAGGGCCATGGCCCAGGGGCCAGGAACCCACGGCGGCTGTTCAGACCGGGCCGTCTGCTGCCCCGTCAGGACCCCCAGGCCCGTGTCCCTCACTCGCTGCCTCATCTTCCAGGCGGAGCCCTTGTGCCTGGCTTCTGTCCGGTCAGAGGCTAAAGGGGCCGAGCCACCTGCCCCTGGGGACCTGCCAAGATTGGTGTGTCCCTTGTCCCTAGAAGGGCACCTGGAGCTCTCCTGGCTCCAGTATGGAGGCCTCGCTGGGACGTGGGCCCAGGTCTCGCCGTCCCGCCAGAATCTGATGGTCCCAGACCCCAACCCAGCAGGCCAGACAGCAGATGTGGGTCCGGGCCGGCCACTTGCCGTCTTTATGGTGTTCGAGTTTATTGTGCCGTTTAATTGTCCTGGGGTGGAGTGGAGGTGCAGGAAGCAGTTTATGGCCGTGGGCTGGGCCTGGAGTGGGGCACGGCCTTTCCATCTTTACTTTGTGAACGGTGTCCTCGCCGGCCCTGCCGCCCGGTGACACTCAGGGAGCCGCTGATTCACTGCAGGAATTTGGAGGGACGCCAACCAGGAGGCGCTAGGCGGTCCTGCCGGAGGCGGAGATGCCACCGGCGCTTTCTCTTCTGAGCAGCGCTGGGTGGTGGTTCGTGACGGGGCCTGGGGGGGCCAGGCGGGGAGAAAGACAACACTGGTTCCCGTTGTGGGCTGGGGTCTGCGGGGCCCCCAGCCTCCCCTCCTC
>NW_011889186.1:512731-523771 GCF_000151845.1 Pteropus vampyrus
AAACACTGGACTATTTTCTTCTTACGCTGTTTCACGTTTCTGATTTTTTTCTTTATTTTCACCCCATAAGCTTCTCATGTTATCAAAGATTCTATTTAAACGTCACTTAACATTTTTAAGTGTTTCATTCGTTTTCAAATAGGCAGACAGCCCCCTCCTGCCTGCCATCCCTCCGCCCTGTCCCCTGCCCAGAGATGACCCTGCACCTCCCCAGAGACATTCCTGCCTCCCGGTGGTGGCTCGTGACAGAGGCCACACACTTGGGAGCTTCGTCTCCCAGTCCTGGAGGCCGGAAGTGTGAGATCAAGGCGTGGGCAGGACGGGTCCTTCCTGCAGGCCCCCGGGGAGGGTCCTTCCTGCCCCTCCGGCTTCTGGGGGCCAGGTGCTCACTCCTGGGTTGGCGGCTGCTCCCTGCATCTCTCTCTGCCTGTGACTGTCTGGCTTGTAAGGACAGTCATTGGGTTTAGGGCCCCCCTGGATGCGGACCTCGAGATCCTTCTCCTAATCACATCACAAACAGCCTTTTCCCCAGCGGGGTCCCGTTGCGGCCTCCAGGAGGACGTGTCCTTAGGGTCAAATGGGAACAAATAGACAAAGAGGGTGACAATCCTCACCTCGGCTTTCTGACCTGTGAAGGGATGAGCCGGGGGCGCGAACTGCCTTTCCGGTCCCGGTCAGTCGGAAGCCGTGCTGCCTGCCGCGGTGACCGCAGAGGTTGGTGCCACCTCGAGAGGCCATGAAGGGTGGAGTCCTCTTCCTGTCCCCACTCGCTTTGTGTGAGGGCCCCTGAGGCAGGTGACGGTGACACAGTGGCAATCAGAGGGACTCACATGTGGCCGAGGTGGCTAGTGCCTTGGGGAGAGCAGGCGACAGCCTCCAGCCACGGCCCCTCTCGGCCTCCAGCAGAAACCAGACCAGAAGCCGTCTCCGTCCCCATCGGCCTGTGCCCCTTGGGTTTGGGGAGCGAGCACATTTCCGTGGCTGCACTAGGGGTGTCCTTAGGGGTGTTTCGGGTGAAGACAGGGCGCCCTGCCTCCCTTGGGTCTCTGCCTGCTTCAGCACCCTCGGGAGGCTGGACAGACCTGTGCTAGGACCCTGCCTGTCCCCAGCCTGAGCCGCGCGTGGACCCCCACCTTCCTGCCTCTGCCTGAGCCCACCCCTCTGTGTTCTGCTCGTGGGCCCCTCTGCTGCTTTCCGGGGCGCTGGGTGGCACCGGGCGGGGTGCAGAGGCGCCTCCTGCCCCTCTGTGCTGCGGCCACTCTGGGGTCCTCCCTGAGTCTGAGTGCCATGGTAAACGTCCCTCCTCCAGGCCCAGGGGAGCAGCCAGCCGGGCAGTCACTGTATGGTCACTCGCCACCTTCCAACACAGCAGTCCCCATGCTGGGCCATCTCCCTTTGAGACGCCTGGCGTGGTTGAGGTTCCTCCAACCTGGCGGAAGTGTCTGTGGCACACGAGACGTTCTCCCGGGCTCTGTGGGAGGGTCCCAGCCCGGGCCCTGGGTACTGGGAGGGAAGTGACAGGCCTTCTGCAGACCACGGCCCTGCTCCTGGGCCCTGTGGGGCTGCCCAGCAGGCGGCCAAGGGACCTGGGCTGCCATCGTGACCGCCCTCCCCCCACACGCCGCAGGCTGGCCGCAAGGCACCATGGGGCAGAGGCAGGGTGACAATCAGTGGGAGCAGCTCCCGAAGGCCTGGCTGAAGTGTCACCCAAATCTCTCCAGCTCTGGCCATCGGGGGCGATGTCACGTCGCTTCCTGCGCCCGTTCACACAGCTCATCTTTTCCTGAGCCCTCCCTGGCTCCACAGAACGCTCCGGGTTCATCTCATGATGTCCGTGCCCAGAAGAAGCTACCTCTCCAGGGGCCCTGGCTCCTTCTGTTGGAGAGAGGGGTTTAGCAGCCAAGATTTGGGCAGGTGCTCGCCGCTCCCGGGTGCGGTGTCCGTGGGCCCGTCGGCGCTAGGAGAAGCGTGTGCACGTGCGGGCGCGCACGTCTGCCATCCGTCTATCACCTGGCTGTCTGTCTATCATCTATCATCTATCTATCTGTTTGTCTGTCTATCTATCTATCTATCTATCTATCTATCTATCTATCTATCTATCATCTTTTATCTATCATCTATTATCTATCATCCATCTGTCATCTGTCTATCATCTATCAATCAATCGATCATCTGTCTATCATCTATCATCTATCATCTGCCTATCATCCATTATCACCTATTATCTATCTATAGATAATAGGGGCCCTGCAGTCACGGAGGGGGCCCCTCCTCCAGCCTCAGCTCCTTCGGGCACCCCAAGCCCTCTGAGTGCCCCCCGGCCCAGGCCAGCAGCCCCACGCGCCCGTCGCCTGGGAGCGGGTCCCGCCGGTGCTGCGCCCGTCGCCTGGGTGGCCCCGCTCTCCCGCCGTCTGCCCGAAACGCCCTCTGTGGTCTCGTTTCTCTGACCGGGCGGAGCCGACATGGGGCGGACTTCCGAGGCCAGCCCAGGGTCCCCAGGCTGGAAAGAGACTGGACAGCAGGGGCGAGGGGGTGAGCGTGTCGTCGGGGCCCCCGGAGCCAGGACCTCGGGGAGGAGGGGTTCACGGCGTGCGGGGTGCCACGAAGTCGTGTTCGGGGGAAACGCCCTGCCGTGAGCAGCTGCCGCAGAGCAGCAGCAGGACGGTCTCACACCAGGGACCTCGGCTTCCACCCGAGAAATCAGAAAAGGAAGAGAAGAGATGGCCACGTCCGAAGCGAGCGGAGGAAGGGACATCGCTGGTGGGACGACGGAGAAGGCAGCGTGAACCGCCAGAGGGAAATCGCCAACCGAAAGCTGCGGCTTTGCAAAGACGAGTAGCGGGGCCGTATTCCAGCCAGACCGCCGGGGAGGAGCGCGGCCGCCGATCGCCGGTGCTAAGATGCGAGAAGCGACTCGCCAGGGTCGAGACATTAAAGGGGTAACGGGGAATATTGTCGACGACTTTCTGCCAATGCGTTTGGCAGCTTGCGGGCAACGGACAAACTCACTGAGAAACGTCATTTACTCAAGCTTACTTGAGAAGAAGAAAAAACTTGAATATTCAAGAAATTGAGGGGGCGAAAACCTTCCCACAGAGCCAACTCCAGGCCCAGCTTCACTGCTGGATCCTGTCGGACGTGTAGGAAAAGCACAAATGACAGCTCTGCACAGACTCTCCCAGAAAAATCGAAAAGGAAGGAATATTTGTCAACCCTTTCTCCGGGGCCAGTTTCACCTGATGCCAAAACCACACGACGACTCCACAAGGAAGGAAAACCACGGACCGACATCCCTCATGCACATGGACGCCGCAGAGACGCCACACAAAGTTTTAGCGAACAGAATCCGGCCCCTTATGAGAGTCACGACCGAGCAAAGAAAATCACGTGACCGTCTGCACAGATGCGGAAAGAAGGTGAATGAAACTCAGCCCCATTGCTGACGAAAACGCTCAGCAAGCTGACGAGGGGAGGGGGCGCACAGGCGGAGAAAGGAGGAAGGGCGTTAATGAGAAGCCCACGCCCGGTGCCACAGGAAAGGCGAGTGCGTCTCCCCGGGGGAGCGAGACCGGGAAGTTCTCGCCCTTTCCAGCGAGCGAGCACGGCCCGGAGGCCGCGGCCAGTGCAGTCGGGAAGACAGACAAATAAAACGCCTGGACTGGAAGGAAGAAAAAAGCCGTCTCTATGCGCAGACGATGTGCCCGTTTCTGTAAGAAAGTCTGGAGTCTACAGAAAAGCTACTGCATCGATGGGTGAGTTCGTCGAGGTCGTAGGTCGATACACAAAGCCGGGTGTGCTTTTATACACTGGCGACGATCAGAAATTCAAATAAGACATGAGGCCATCTACGGCAGCGTTAGAATCACGCAATACTTAGAGGAAAATCGGACAGAAGCTGTGAAAGACGGTGCGCTGAGCCCCACGGACATCGCTGAGAGGAATCGGGGACCCAGCTGAGCGGAGGCGGAAGCCTTGCTCGTGGGCCGGGAGACTCGAGCTCGCCAGGATTCGGAGCTTCCCAAACGGACCTGTGGCCAGTGCAGGCTCAGACGCACCCCGGCGGGCGCTTCGTCGACATGGACAGATTGACTCTGAAAGTGCAGAGGACAGAGGATGGGAAGGCAGCCCTGGCAGGGAGCAGGGGCGGGGTGCACGTCGGCTGGGCCGGGATCATTATAAAGCACGGTCATCAGAGTGGGCGCCGTGGGCATGCAGACAGGTGGACCGACGGACGGAACAGGGTCCGGAAACAAACGCACGGATGCGTAAGGGACCATTTTTCTTTTTTACAAAGGGGCAAAGCCAGTGCAGCGAGGATGGCCTCGGCGGCAGCAGGCGTTGGGACGCTGGCTGCCCGAGTGTCATGAGCTGGGCTTCGAGCCGCGCCTCGTACCACATGCAAGAACGAACTCGAAATGGATCACGTGACACCTACTGCTGTAAACTTTCTAGAGGAAAACGTAGGAGAAAAAGTTGTTTTACCCCGATCTTAAAACCTACGACACAACGCGTCGAAGAGTAAACCGATTAATTGATCTTCATCACAATGAGAAAGTTCAGGTCTTCGAAAAGACATCATTAAGAGAACGAAAGGACAAGCCACCGAGAATATTCGCGGGGAACACCTCTGATAACGGGCCGGTCGCTGGAACATGTAATAACCCTTTGGGCCCAATGAAGAAAAAAAAACTAACACGCACGTAACCCAACAGATAGCAGGGGACATGTTCCCGAAGAGGACACACGGGCGGCAGAGAAGCACACGCAGAGACGCTCGGCACCGTTGGCGGACGGGGAGGTCGAACCGGGCGGCAGGGAGACCCCGAGCTCCTCCCTGTGGGTGGACGTGGCCGTGAGCAGGCTTCGTCTGTGACGGCCTCACGCTGGGGACAGCCCGGAGCCCACCACAGAGCTCGGGGACGAACGGGCACGCCGCCTCCTTCCCCACGCAGGGAGCCGCTCCGCAGCGGAGGCGAAGGGGCCGGTCCACACGGCGGTGCCGGGCGATCTCAAGGCGACGGCGCTCGTGAGGGACGCCGGGCAGGGAGGCGTGCGGAGAGCCCGGGGCTGCCAGCCCTCTGCGGACAGCGACTTCTCGAGTAGGGATGGAGGGCGAGAGGAAGCCGCGGACACGCGGCGTCCGATGGCGGCGATGGTGTCAGGTGCGCCTTTATGTCGAAACGGAGCAAATCGACTCTGATGCAGGTGCGGTGCATCGTGTATCCACGACACCTCGGGAAAGCTGTTTAAAAATATTTAGAACTGGAGCTTTAGACAACACTTCGTCCTGCACTTTCCCGACTAGTAAATCCAAAGTGGTTTTCTTCTTGCGACGAGAAATCAGAGCCGTGGTTTCTCATCGTGATACTTTAGATTTTAGCGATGAGAGATTTAAAATTCATCATTAAAGTGTATTTACGTCCAGACTACAATGATGGTAAGAGATCGGCAGTTCCAAGGCTTTTGGGGGAGACTCGAATGGGGGGTACTTTTAGGGCAATGAAATTCGTGTGACGCTGTAATGGTGGGCACGTGACTGCGCATTATATCAAAACCATAGAATTTTGCACACAAAGACTGAACCCACCCACCTGCCCGCCCACCCACCCATCCATCCATCCGTCTGTCCACCCATCCACGTGCCCATCCGTCCATCTGTGCACCCACCCAGAAGCGAGCTTTCTGGCACATCCACTGCGAAGCTGGCCCACAGCCAGCAGGGGTCACCCAGTGCGGCCAGGGTGGTGCAGACCATGGTGGGGGTGAGGACGGGACCTGGGCCAGTCTCGAGGTGGGTGACTGCCCGAAGGCGCTGTCTGAAGCACGGCGAGAGGCTGGCCCAGTGCCCGCCTGCCCAGCAGAGCCCGGGTCAACACGCTCGGCCTGCTGCCTCAGCCCTCCCCACTCCCACTGGGAACACACAGCTGAGCGGCTGCCCGCCCCGCCTCACACGTGGGGCTGCGGGGTCAGCGTCCTGCCATGAACCCTTGCAAGCCAGGGGAGGTGATGGGTGGCCCAGGCCTGCAACCCCCCGGTCTTTCCAAACCTTCGAAGGTGCAGGAGGGGGACGCGCTTGCCACATTTGGTGTCTCGGGGAGGGTGTGAACACAAGGTGGGCGTGGCTGGTGTTTTGTTTGCCGGGCCTGAGTCCTAAGACCCTGTCCCCATGGCTGGTTGGGGCTGGGTCTCCCTTGGGTGTCCAGAGGGGCTGGGAACCCCGGTTTCTATGGACGCAGCCTCTGAGACCAGGCCAGGGCTGTGGAAGTGGACTTGGGCCCAGGCTCGGAGAGGGACAGACCCATCCGGAGTGGCTCACGTGGCTGTGGGGGCTGCGCGTCTGAAATCCGAGGGGCCCGAGGCTGCAGACGCGTCCCTGCTTCAGTGCCGCGGCGGGCACACCGTCAGACGTAGAGGTCCCTCCTCCTCTGTCCTCAAGCTCCAGGCCTTCATCTGATCAGGCGAGGCCCACCACGTCAGGCGGTCGTCTGCTCACAGGGAAAACACCTGCACGGCAACGTCTAGTCGGGTGTTGGACCAAAACCTGGGTGCCATGGCCTGGCCTGCCTGGCTCACGAAGTTCACTCGAGGTGGCTCAGAACGGGGCCCGGGGACTCACCTGCCGTCTTCGGGGTTCTCTGTCGGGTGTAGGCCCCTCCCTCCCCGCCTCCCTCCCGGGCTCTCCCCCACAGCCCCTCACTTCCTGATGAGTCAGGGTTTGCGGAGAGTCATCTCAGGCTGCGTTTCGTGACGTCTGTGTGGCCTCTCCCTGTGCAGGACCGTAAACCGCTGTGGTCCTCGGGAGTGTGTCTTGTCAGGGTAAACACCGCTGGGTGTGGGGCCTGGCGGGGGCAGGGCCGGGCTGGCCGCTGCCCATGGGGGTCTTGCTGCCCCTCAGCCCGGCCGTGGCCCTCGGGGGTCCCATCCTGGTCTGGAGAGAGGCCCCACTGGGAGGCTCCTCAGCCGTCTCCCTGCACTCAGGTCTGTGTCGTGGGGGTGGGGGGGCGGCGAGCAGGGCTGGGGGCTGCATGCCGGGGTGGGGGGGTCCTTCGCAAGCTCACAGCCTCCTCTGTTCGCGTGTCATCAGTGGTAGGTGTCCGTGTCTAAGTGCATTCGATGCCCTGTCCAGACACTTCCCAGTTCCCTTCTGTCCTGTTTGTCACAATGTCACAGAGCCCCATGACTGCATTCGGTGGGCGAAGACTGCCCAGGGGTCGCATGGTGGAGCCAAACCCCTCAATGGGGCCTAGACTCCTTGCTGGGGTGGCGGGGTGCACTCCGGTCACCGGGCCAGGCGGAGCTCTCACCCCTGCCTTCCACAAGCTCCGTCCCCCAACACCGTCCCCCACCACGCGCACTCTGTGCCTGTGGCCCGACGTCACCATGCCTGGAGCCCCACCTGAGACCTGCGACCAGCCAGGAGGGTGCTAGGGTCACCCTGGGCCTCAGAGGGCTCATGCGGCCGACCTTCCCAGGCCCCAGCAGAGACCCCCACCTGCCTAGCCGCACCTCGGGGCTCAGGGTAGCAGGGGCCGTGCACATGTGCTGTGCCCGGCCGGGCGTCCGCGGTCCCCACCAGGGCAGGGGGAGCCTGGTATGGAAAATCACTGGCCCTGTGCTTGGATTTCCAGGGTTCGGTGCCCCACAGGGAAGTGGCACAATGGCCCGCCAGCCCCACTGGCTCCGGTTTCTAATCCCTGCCCGTCCTGGCTCGGGCCGCATGCTCCGTGTCCCCACATACCCAGGCCTGGGGTCCCTGCCTGGAGGACGGCTTCTGCTCACAACGGGACAGGACGAGGGGCTTTGTCACAGGCCCCCCCAGAAGTGGCAGGCCGGGTCGCTGCCCCTGAGGGGAGCCTGTTCAGGGGAGCTGTGTCCACACCCCCATCCGCAGGCCGGCCCCATCCAGAGACGAAGTAATGCTGAGATGGACCTCTCCGCACTCACCCTGCACTGCGGGCCCCCCCAAGTCCGAGTGTGCTGTTCACTCCCGCTGCCCGGCGAAGCCACAGGCAGGATTGGGTCTATTTCAGGAGGAAGACAGCGCGGGAGCTGAGGGCCCCTGGCCTCAGTTTACCCACAGCTGCGTGGCAGGTGCTGCCTGCGTCTGCCTGGGCCGAGGGCTGGCCGGCCTCGCAGGGGGAAACCGAGGTTTAGGGCTGGGACAAGTTCGCACGCCACACCACGACCCTCGAAGCACTCCCAGCGTGTCTGGGCTCAGCTCGGCTCAGAGGGTCTGACACTCACTCACCCGAGGCCACCGCTGGTCTTTGGGGCAGGACCCTTTCAGAGAGGGAGTTGCGGCCCAGGGGACCCTTTACCTCAGTCACTTCCTGGGGCGGGAGGCAGAGGGTGGGGGTGGAGGCTGCCTCCCCACAGGCGGCGGTGCAGACACCTGCCGTGGGCGTGTCTGGGACCTGGCCCCATCTCCCTCAGGGATGGTCACCCTGGCCAGGTTCCCCGTGCCCTGGAGGACGTGATTCCCTGAAGTGTCCCCTGGCTGGGCTCCCGAGTCCCGGTCACATGTGACTGCAGAGACCGGCTCTGCCTGGGAAGCAGAAGGGTAGAGGGTGGGTTGGCAAGGGGCCCTGACCGAGCTGCAGGAGCCCCCCATCTGTGGCGGCACCCCCATAGGAGCCCACGCCCTCCCTGCCCCAGGTGGGAGGGGGAGAGGAGCAAACACAGCAGGGGTCCTCCGGGAAGCACCTCATTCAAGACTCTGCTCTGCTGGAGAGTGGGGTGGGGGCCGTGGGAAGCCCACGGGACCTGCTTCCGGCTGATCTCCTGCTGGCTCTGGCCCTGCGTGTGGCTGGGAGGGCCCGAGGGCCCTGGGTGTGTGTTGGAACGTGGTAATTGGGGCGGCATGGGGGGGGCGGTGGCGGGTGAGCTTTACGCAGGGAGATGAGTAAATAGATAAACCTCAGATAACTTGAATCAATATTTCCCCACGGCGGCCGGCGGGAGCCCCCACAGCTGCTTTCTTGATAATCTGGCAAACGCCCCACCCCCTGGCCCCTCCCCTGGCCTCCCCGCCCTCTGCCAGCCCTGCTGGGCCATATAAGGTCCGGACCCCTGCCCTGGTCACTCTCTCACATCACCCTGCCAGCCGCCATGGGGCGGCCACTAGTGTACCTGGTGGCCCTCTGCCTGGCCCTGACCTCGGCCAGGGCCTCGGAGCTGCAGAGAGGTGAGTGGGGTGGCCGGCACTGTGTCCTGGGCGGGGCAGGAAGGCCAGGCAGCCGAAGTCGGGAGTGGGGGTGGTCCCCCTCTGCCCTGCCTGTGGGGTGTCCTGCAGCACCCAGCCCTGCTGACGCTGGGGGACAGGTGCTCGCGAGCTCCCACCGTGCCCTTGAAAGTGATCATCTGGCCAGAGGGGCCGTCCAGGGTCTGCTCCAGGTGGAAACATCTGAGCTGGGCGTGGTCCGCGAGCGTGGGGGAGCAGGGATGTCCGGGGGGGCCGGGTGGGGGACGCCTCAGGCCCAGGCATCAGGGGCCCGGCCAAGAGCCCCTTCTTCAGGGGTCACTTCGTCCAGAGCAGGCTGGGAACAGGATGAGGACACCTCTGTCCCGGCACGCTGGGTGGCAAGGTCCGGCACAGGCCCTTCCTGCAGGAGGACCCCCCTGGCCCTGCGCTGAGACTGGGGCTCCGAGCTGCAGCCGGGCACCCAGGGAGGGTCCTGAGGGGGCAGCTGCCACCCCGGTCTGCTCACCCTCCATCGCCACTGCCTCCCAGAGGGCAGGACCCGGAACCACGGCCACAGCGTGTGCAGTACCTGGGGCGACTTCCACTACAAAACCTTCGACGGTGACATCTTCCGCTTCCCCGGCCTCTGCGACTACAACCTGGCCTCCGACTGCCGTGACACCTACAAGGAGTTCGCGCTGCACCTCAAGCGCACGCCGGGCAGCGACGGGGGTCACCCCCAGATCGAGTACATCCTGCTCACCGTCAAGGACGACACCATCTACCTCACCCGCCAGCTGGCGGTGGTGAACGGGGCCATGTGAGTGGACTCGGACGGCGCCCCAGAGCCCCGTCCTAACTCGGCTGAGGAGGGCACTGGGTTTGAACTCAGGCCACTGATTCATCAGTGAGCGGGGTCCCCCCGCCCCTCCAGGAGCCCCCACAGGCCAGGGACGGGGTGGGGGGCTCAGGGGGTTTATTCATCCTGCCAGTCTCCCACAGCCTCTCTCTGGGCTGAGGTGGGACAGCCCAGGTGTCCTGGCCCAGGTGTCTGGTATGGAGGTCTGGTGCCCTGTGACCCCAGCTAGAGTTACAGAAACAGGGTGGGGCCTGTAGGGGGCCCCGCCCCAGGGCCCCGGCCATTGTCCTGCCATTGTGTCTGGAACAATGAGCCCCTAAGCTCGGTCCTGCCCCGCGGGTTGGGATCTGGCTGCAGCCCAGGTGGTCAGGCCGGCTCAGGGCAGGGTGGGTCCAGGGCCGCGGAGGCACAGAGTTGGGGAAGCACAGTGCCGGGGCGCACTCTGAGCGATGGGGGGTGCAGGGGCTGGAGAAGCCCCCTTCCTCGGCCCCGGTGGCCCCGCCCAGGACAGGGGAGGGTGGGAGAGGGGGACGGCAGGCTGGCCCAGGTGGACAGCACCCTTCGGCCACTGCAGCCTCGATGGGCACCTGGCCGCTTGAGGTCCCAGGACGCGAGGTGGCTGAGAGGCGGAGGGGCCCGTCCCTGCACGCCCTCCACACGGCCGCGGGCCCCTCCGGGGGCCAGACGGCAAGGCCCGGGCTCGGGGCGGCGGGCAGGCTTGCGTGTGACTCCCTCCCGGGCCCCTAGGGTCAGCACCCCACACTACAGCTCCGGCCTGCTCATCGAGAAGAGTGACGCTTACACCAAGGTCTTCTCCCGCACGGGCCTCGCCCTCATGTGGGACCGTGAGGACTCACTCATGGTGGGTGCTGGGCCCAGGGAGCACAGGGACGGGGTTGCCCGCAGCCTCTGTCTGGGCTGCTGGAGGAGGCTGGCTGGTGAGCGGTCGGCAAGGGCCAGGCCACACGACCCACCGGAGGCAGGGACCCTGGGGTGGTGT
>NW_011889186.1:524966-532226 GCF_000151845.1 Pteropus vampyrus
AGTGGCTTCTGGAGTATTGGGTAGGGGCACCTTCCTGGTCACCACCTGTGGACACACCTCCCCCTGCCCGGCCCATGGGACCTGGAGCTTTCAGGGAAGAGCCAGACTCTCAGGCCCAGCTGCTGGCCAGACAATGTGGCGGCCACACATGTCACCCAAAGGACCAGGGGTGCCTGTGGGTAGGAGGCCCAGTTGGCAGCCCCACTTCAGGAGTCCCGGCACCTCCTGAGGTCGGCCGCGTGTAACGTCCCACCCCACGCTGTCCAGGCACCGTGTATGATGACATCGCAGGCGGGGGCTGTATCGCTGTGAGCCAGTGCCACTGCAAGCTGCACGGGCACCTGTATGAGCCTGGCCAGCAGGTCACCAACGACTGCGAGCAGTGGTGGGTCTGGGGCCCGGGGCTGGGGGCCGGGGGCTGGGGGGCTGGGAGTGGAGGGCTGTGCCTGGCCCTGAGCCCCGCTGTCCGACAGCGTCTGCAACGCCGGCCGCTGGGTGTGCAAAGACCTGCCATGTCCCGGGACCTGCGCCCTGGAGGGTGGGTCCCACATCACCACCTTCGACGGGAAGAAGTATACCTTCCACGGGGACTGCTACTACGTGCTGACCAAGGTCGGCCGGCTGCCGGCGGGGAGGGCCTGCGGGGGGAGCCGGGCCCGGCGGGTCCTCACCTCAGCCTCTGCCTGCCCTGCAGGACGACCACAATGGCTCCTATGCCCTCCTGGGCGAGCTGGCCCCCTGCGGCTCCACGGACAAGCAGACCTGCCTGAAGACGGTGGTGCTGCTGACTGATAAGAAGAAGAACGTGGGTGCCCCCAGCTCCTCCCTTCCCCGCACCCCTGGGCCCAGGCCCTTCTCAACCCTGCCGTCCGCTCCGCCTTTCCCTCAGGTGGTGGCCTTCAAGTCCGATGGCAGCGTGCTGCTGAACGAGCTGCAGGTGAACCTGCCCCACGTGGCGGGTGAGTCCTGCTCCAGGGCGCCCCCCGCGGGGGTGGGGCGACGTAACGGTGGGGGACCCCGGGAGCTGGGAGCAGGCAGGAGGGAGAGGGCGGGCGGAGCTGCTGCTCACGCTGCTCACGCCCGCCTTGCAGCCAGCTTCTCCATCTTCCAACCGTCTTCCTATCACCTGCTCGTAAACACCGCCTTCGGCCTCAGGCTGCAGGTCCAGCTGCTGCCGGTCATGCAGCTCTTCCTGACGCTGGACCAGGACTCCCAGGGGCAGGTGCAGGGTGAGTGGGCCTCCAGGTTCCGCCACAGAAGCAGCCCCCACCCTAGCCCCTGGCCCCACCCACCTCTGCTCTGGCCCCACCCACCTCTGCTCTGGCCCCGCCCACCTCTGCTCTGGTCCCGCCCACCATCTGCCCTGGTCCCGCCTACCCCTGCCCTGGCCCCCGCCCCTGGTCCTGCCTCCCCCGGTGCTTCCCCTCTCCAACCCTGTCCTGGCCCCTCAGGCCTCTGTGGGAACTTCAATGGCCAGGAAAGTGACGACTTCAAGACGGCAGGTGGGCTGGTGGAGGCCACCGGGGCCGGCTTTGCCAATACCTGGAAGGCCCAGTCGAGCTGCTACGACAAGCTGGACTGGCTGGACGACCCTTGCTCCCTCAACATTGAGACCGGTGAGGCTCGGCCCCACCTGGGAGGGCTGGCCTTGGGCCACTGCAGATGTGGTTGCTGGCCGGACATGGGGTGTGGACAGGTGCCTGTCTGCCAAGGTGGTCATCCCTCATCCCCCTGCTGCTTTCTGCCACGTGGCTGGTTTACGGTGGCCCAAGATGGCAGCCTGCCGAGCGGCATGGCACAGGGGCTGGGCCTGCTGGTTGCTGGGTGGAGGCCTACATCCAGGGGCTGGCCCGGTGCCATGACAGTACGCCCTCCCACCCCGCTCACCCCATGACGCTTCGCTGCGCCCGGGGAGGTAGAGGGGAGGAGGGGAGGTGGTGGGCACCCCTGGCTTGCAAGGGGGCACCGTTCTGGGGTGAGCTGACCTGGAGGGAGGGGCTAAGGCTTGGTCTACAGAGAGGGCAGTGTCCACTCCAGCTGGGGTGATCGGACAGCCAGACTCCGGGGACCTGCCCGGGAGGGGCCACCCCCACTGAGGTTCGGACCCCCTCTCTAGCCAACTATGCTGAGCACTGGTGCTCCCTGCTGAAGAACACAGAGACCCCCTTCGGCAGGTGTCACTCTGCCGTGGACCCCACCGAGTATTACAAGGTGGGTGGGACCCACACGGTCCAGGCCAGCAAGGTGTGCTCTGTGCACCTGGCTGACCCTGCCCCGCCGCGGAGCGATGCTCCTGCCGGAAGTTGCTGAGTGTGTGTGTGTGTGTAAAGCATGTGTGCACACTCGTGTGCGTCCGGGAGTGCTTGCGTGGCGCCTGGGCGGACAGGTCACGGCCGGCCCGCCCCGCTCACCGCCCTGCTTCGCTGCCCAGAGGTGCAGATATGACGCCTGCAGCTGTGCGGACAGCGAGGACTGCCTGTGCGCCGCCCTGTCCTCCTACGCGCGCGCCTGCGCCGCCAAGGGCCTCACGCTGTGGGGCTGGCGGGAGCTCGTGTGCAGTGAGTGCACCCCCTGCAGGCGTCTTGGGGTCTCCGTGGGATGGGTCTGGGGCTTGGCCTTCACGTCACACACGGTCCCCTATGGCAGCTCCTCCTGAGCCTTGGGATCCGGCGGGAGGGTCAGCTGGCTGCAGCAACGTGGCTCCCTCTGGCGGGGAGGGTCCTGGCACTGTGGCCACAGCCCGTTCACCCTGCGGGGAGGTGTGTAGGGGGTGGTAAATGTGTGGCCCAGGAGGTCCCAGAGACACTTGCCTTCGGCCGGGCAGGCGTGTGCCCCTCCTGGGTGAGGCGCAGGGACAGCAGGCAGGTCGAGAGCCGGAGCAGTCCCCCTGGCCCCTCACGAGGCCCTTCCCTCTGCAGACGTGGACTCCTGCCCCCAGTCACAGACCTTCCTGTACAACCTGACCACCTGCCAGCAGACCTGCCGCTCGCTCTCGGAATCGGACACCCACTGCCTCACGGGCTTCGTGCCCGTGGATGGCTGTGGCTGCCCGGACCACACCTTCCTGGATGAGAAAAGCCGCTGTGTGCCCCTGGCACAGTGTTCCTGCTACCACCGTGGCCTCTACCTGGAGGCGGGGGAGGTGGTTCTGAGGCAGGAGGAGCGCTGGTGGGTGTCTGGGTGGGGCGGAGGGCACAGGGTGGGTATGGACGGCTCTGCCTGGGGGAGCCTGCAGCTCCGCCCGGCCCCACCGAGCCATGGGGCCTGTACCCCCCGACAGCCCCCACTCACCTGCCTCTCCCTTGCAGCGTTTGCCAGAACGGGAGGCTGCAGTGCATGCAGGTCAAGCTACTCAGCCAGAGTAAGTGGATGCTGCCCAGGGCATGGCCCCTCCCCACGCCCCAGCTGCAGCTGAGCTGAGGTGGCCCCTCCGTCCCACAGGCTGTGCAGCCCCGAAGGTTCACATGGACTGCAGCAACCTGACTGCACTGGCCATCCGGATTCCCCGTCCCGTCAGCTGCCAGACGCTGGCGGCCGGCTACGTGCGTGCCGGGGCAGGCCGCGTGCAGGGGAGGGGCAGGCAGGCTCCGTACTGGCCCTGACGTCCGGGTGCTGTGGACACAGGGGCTTTGTCGGCTCTCCCTGTCCCTGGAGGGAGGTGGCGGCCTGTGGGCACCTGCCCAGCCCATCAGGGGCACAGGGGCAAGTGTAGGGGTCCCTGGCAGGCAGCCCTCACCTGTCTCCGTGCCGAAGGAGAGAGGTCAAAGTGGGTGGGGACGTGAGGAGTGTCTCTGTGTCAGACGAGCAGCCAAGGGCAGGGCCGGCCTGGCACCAAGTCCCTGACCTCCACTCTCCGGCTACCCCCAGTACCAGACAGAGTGCATCAGTGGCTGCGTGTGCCCGGAAGGGCTGGTGGATGACGGCCGCGGGGGCTGTGTCGTGGAGCAGGAGTGCCCGTGTATGCACAACAAGGACCTGTACGCCCCCGGCAACAAGATCCAGGTGGACTGCAACACCTGGTTAGTGGCCTGGCCTGGCTGACCCTGGCCCCCAGTGCTCAGAGGGAGGGCTGGGGCCCCCTTCCCACTCCGCCGGCAGTGCCCTGGCCTGAATGGGGGTGCTGGACCGTGCTTTTGGGCTGGCGAGGGCTTGCAGGGGCCGGGTTTCGGGAGCTGTCCTCACAGTTCCTCGGGGACTTGGCCCGGTGGCCCTCTGCGCGGGGCAGGAGGGCCAGGCTCCAGGCCCCTCTCTCGCTCTCCTCAGCACCTGCCAGAGAGGGCGCTGGGCCTGCACCCAGGCCGTGTGCCACGGCACCTGTGCCATCTATGGGAGCGGCCACTACATCACCTTTGATGGGAAGTACTATGACTTTGATGGACACTGCTCTTACGTGGCTGCTCAGGTGAGGCCAGCGCCCTCCCCTGCTCTCTGGTCCCCACTTCGCCGGCCCTGAGCTGCTTCCAGCCCAGTGAGGAGGCCTGTGGGTGGGAGGAGCCGGCCCTTTCACTGCCCACCTTCTGTGACCCTCCCTTGCTATGTGGGGGTGTGGGGTGCACAGGGAACCAGGCGCGTGGGCCGTGGTTAAGGCCCCGTGTGCGGCTGGATGTCCCCTCTCAGCGGAGGAGGGGCTGAGGCTCCTCAGAGGTGTGGCGTGTGGGGTGCTGTGATGGCTGGCTTGGCTCATGTCCTCTGTGGCCCCCAGGACTACTGCGGCCAGAACTCCTCGCTGAGCTCCTTCAGCATCATCACCGAGAACGTCCCCTGTGGCACCACGGGTGTCACCTGCTCCAAGGCCATCAAGATCTTCATAGGGGTGAGTGCTTGCTGCCCATCCCCGGACGCGTGGGTTCCCAGACACCTCGGGCCAGCCAGTGACTGGGCATTTCCCCTGGGCACAGAGGACGGAGCTGAAGCTGGAGGACAAGCACCGCATGGTGATCCAGCGTGATGTGGGCCACCACGTGGCCTACACCACGCGGGAGGTGGGGCAGTACCTGGTGGTGGAGACCAGCACCGGCATCATCGTCATCTGGGACAAGAAAACCACCATCTTCATCAAGCTGGCCCCTTCCTACAAGGTGCGCGGCCGCCCCTGCCCACCCGGCCTCTCCGAGGCCGCCGCGCGCCCAGCTGGGCCTTCCGAGAACGGGAGGGGACGAGCCCCTCCCCCGCGAGCCGCTGCTGGAAGCCCCTGCACGCCCGCCCGTCTCCGCAGGGCACCGTGTGCGGCCTGTGCGGCAACTTCGATCAGCGCTCCAACAACGACTTCACCACGCGGGACCACATGGTGGTGGAGAGCGAGCTGGACTTCGGGAACAGCTGGAAGGAGGCCCCCACCTGCCCGGACGTAACCACCACCCCCGAGCCCTGCACCAAGAACCCGCACCGCCGCGCCTGGGCGGAGAAGCAGTGCAGCATCATCAAGAGCTCGGTTTTCAGTGTCTGCCACAGCAAGGTGGGCGGGGCGCGGCAAGGTGGGCGGGGCGTGGATGTGGTGGGGCGTGGCAAGGTGGGCGGGGCGTGGATGTGGTGGGGCGTGGCAAGGTGGGCGGGGCGTGGATGTGGTGGGGCGCGGCGCATGCGGGCATGGGCGTGGTGTGGGTGGGGCGTGGCAAAGGTGGGCGGGGCGTGGGTGGGTTTTGGTGTGGTGGGCCAGGGGTGTGGGTGAGGTGTGGGCGTGTTAAGGTGGGTGGGGCATGGGAGGGACGGGCATGGTGTGGCACGTCCTGGGCGGGGCCAGACAGTCTCTCCATGGGTTCTGTGTGCGCACTGGGGAGTCCTCCTGCTGCCTAAGTATGAGGCACCTGTCCTCCAGCTTCAACTCCATCCTCTGTGTCCTTTGGACATGTGACCAGACATCCAGCCTTCCTTCTGAGACCCCTGGCTGTGCCCCCAGAGCAGAAGAAAGGACAGATAACCCAGGCAGCCCTCAGTCCAGGCGGTGGCAGGGTATGGGGGCAGGTCTCGATTGCCGTCTTACAGCTGAAGGCCCTGGGCCCTGAGGGACAGGTCTGCATAGCTAGAGGTGGCCAACCCCTGGGTGGCATGCCTTGGCCCAGGAGCTGGGCTGCCTCTGGGTCCTGCGTTCCTCGGGCCGGCAGGGCCGACCTGCCCCATGAGGGTAGTGCAGACCAGAGCACAGGATGGCTTCTCCCCCAGGTGGACCCCAAACCCTTCTATGAAGCCTGCGTTCATGACTCCTGCTCCTGTGACACCGGTGGGGACTGTGAGTGCTTCTGCTCTGCCGTGGCCTCCTACGCCCAGGAGTGCACCAAGGAGGGCGCCTGCGTGTTCTGGAGGACGCCCGACCTGTGCCGTGAGTGCCCGCCTGTCCCGCCTGGGGCATGCTCGGGGCGGGCTGGGGCCGCTGCCGTGGGCGGGGTGCATTTCATCTGAGGGACGTGTTCGTGGTCTCCTGCACGCTTCCCCTGCCTGAGGATCCAAGCTTCCTTCCTGGGGCCCTCCAGGGGTCTGACCCCTGCCCCGCCCCCCCCACCCGCAGCCATATTCTGTGACTACTACAACCCCCCGGACGAGTGCGAGTGGCACTATGAGCCCTGTGGGAACCGCAGCTTCGAGACTTGCAGGACCATCAACGGCATCCACTCCAACATCTCCGTGTCCTACCTGGAGGGTGAGTCTGCAGGACCTCGGTGCCCCCGCGAGAGGCCCTGAGCGCCAGGCGGACCGGGCTCGCCTTGCTGAAGAATCTGTTCATAGAGGGGGCTTAGAGCCTGAGCTCGGACCCTGCCCTCGAGCGGAGAGGCGGAGGGAAGTAGGTTAACGCTCCACCCGTGAGGCCAGGAGTGGCAAGTGCTACCAGGAACAGGCAGAGTGGGGTGGGGCGTGTTTCAGAGGATGGGTGGGGGGGCCTTTGAGCTGAGAACTAGCCACATGAAGATGTGAGAGGGGTGCCAGGTCAGGGGTCAGAGGGCTGAAGCAGGTGGGCAGGGCCTGGCTGTCCCTTTGGCCCTATGGCAGTGTTCTGGGCCCAGCTGGGGGACCCAGGACCCTGCCTTTTCCAACACTGGCATTCCCAGAAGAGCATCCTAGAGAGAAGGACCTGCCCTGGCAGGGACAACGGGAAGGGGGGGTCTGGTGGATGTGGGGTCCATCATCGTGGTTCAAGCCCCGTGCCCCGTGCCCACTAGGTTGCTACCCCCACTGCCCTGAGGACCGGCCCATCTATGACGAGGACCAGAAGAAGTGCGTCGCAAGAGACAGATGTGGCTGCTACGTGGAGGACACCTACTACCCCCC
>NW_011889186.1:533136-536361 GCF_000151845.1 Pteropus vampyrus
GGCCAGGGCCCTACCCAGGAGAGCCCGCAGGCTGTCCGTCCTTGGGCTCCTGGGGCTGGCCCAGTGGGTGCTTGGTCTCCTCCGGGGCCCTTCCTGGCCCACACCAGCCTCTGGTCTACGGCAGCCCCCGTGAGGGCCCCGTCACATGGCCTTTTTCTCCTGATGGGGAGCTGGTGCCCTGGGACCCTGTCACCTGACCTGTGACACGGCTTCTGCAATCTGATAATCTGATGAGGGGGACGGGGGGTTCCTATGGGCATTAGCTTGCCACTTGTAGAAGCTGGGGTCCCCCACCTTTCCCTTACTAGCACAGCCCAGGGGCTCTGGTCCCCGCCGTGTTGACGGCTGCTTCCCTCTCGCCCACAGGGAAGATTCTGAATTACACCCAGGATCGCGCCTTCTGCTACTGGGAGATCTGTGGCCCCAACGGGACGGTGGAGAAACACTTCAACGTCTGCACGTCCTCCCCACCACCCTTGTCTTCCCAGCCCACCCCCACCATGACCCCTGTGCCCTCCACCATCCCAACCACCAGCGCCACCACCACCAGCACCCCAACCCCCAGCACAGGTGAGGCCCTGGGCCACACGTCCCACCCCTCCTGGAGCCCCTGCCTCCCCCTGTGCCCTGAGCCAGTAGAGGCGGCCCTTCCGAGGGCCCGAGCGTGGCCAGCATGGCAAGGTCTCCCCTCTGGCCCTGGGCGGAGGGATGCTGACATGCCTCTCAACTCAGGGAGTGGACGTCCCCTTGGTCCCTGGCCTTGGGCGTGATGACGCGAGTCATGACCATGTGCCTAAGTCCAGACCATAGTGAAGGTGACTTGGGGACATTTCCCCAAACCAGCAAAAATACCCCAGCCCTGGGAGTTAGGGGAGCAGAGATGCGCCCTTCAGCTCCCGGGGTTGGTGCGCGGGGAGGCAGCAGGACGTGGCCGCCACGGGAAAAGGGAGCTTGTAGGGACGAAAGTGCTAGAGTCCCCGCCTGCGTAGTGACGTGCCCTTTCCCCTTCGCTGCAGCGTCACCTCCCTCTTCAGCAACTTCGAGTAAGTGTGTGGACGGTCGTCCCCTGTGATCGAGGGGCCCAGAGAGGAAATACCACAAAGGGGCTCACGGAGCTGCCCCAACACCAGCTGTGGGGCCCCTGCCCGGCCCTCTGCTCAGGAAACGCAGATGGTGCATTCCTGATTCCTGATCTGCTGAGTCCAGAGACTCACACGGGGGGACCAGCTCCGGGTGACAACTTTGTTGGCCAAGAGTCGAAACCAAGCCCCTTCCAGCGTGTTCCCTCACAGGAATGGGTGACCCTTTTGTTATTAGTTTTTGGGTGCGAGGACCTGACAATAGCTGAGCAAGGGGCACTGGGCTGGAGCTCCGAGGGCCTGTCACCTGGTGTGGTGTCGGGGTGCTCGTGTCTCCCGGGGCCTCAGTTTAGCTGTGAAGGGGAGGATGGACATGGCGTCCAGCCCTCAACTCTCTGAGCCTCCCATCTGGTCCTTTGGTGATGACAGGGCAGCTGATCGTGGGGTCTCTGAGCTCTTTGAGTCTCAGTGACCTTTGGGGTGGTGCCACAGCCAGGCGTGAATGACCAACACTGGCTCTCACTTCCCCAGAGCTGTGCTGCTTCTGGTCTGACTGGATCAACGAGAATAACCCGGCTGATGGCAGTGATGGCGACCGAGAGACATTCGGCAGTGTCTGCCAGGCCCCCGAGGACATCCAGTGCAGGTCGGCCACGGAGCCCCACCTCAGCTGGGAGGAGCTGGGCCAGAAGGCTCAGTGCAGTGTCTCGTTTGGGTTCATTTGCAAGAACGAAGATCAGTTTGGAATTGGACCATTTGGAGTCTGTTATGACTATGAGATTCGTGTCAATTGTTGCCTGCCAATGGATAAGTGTCCTACGCCACCAACCCCGAGCCCTACCACCAAGACAAGCCCCACCACCACCACGGAGACCTCAACATCAGCCACCACTTCACCAACCCCCACCCGAGAACCGACCACGGTGACGGCCACTACTGTGACATCCACGCTTACACCAGAACGCACCACGACGGTGACCACCACAGCACCGACAAGCACTCCATGTGTGGATGACTGCAGATGGACAGGCTGGCGAGATTCCGGGAAACCCAGCTTTACCAAACCAGGCGGAGACTTCGAACGCATTGAGAACGTCTGTCAGCCAGACCGGGCGGCCAACATCTCCTGCAGAGCTGCCAAGTTTCCCGACATTCCCATCGAAGAGCTTGGACAAGTGGTGGTGTGCGACCTCTCAGTGGGGCTGGTGTGCAAAAACCAGGACCAGAGGCCAGGAGGAGTCATACCACAGCCCTACTGCCTCAACTATGAGATCAACGTCTACTGCTGTGGCTACTGTGCCTCCACGCCTGTCCCCACCACCACCACGACCACTATAGAAACCCGGACCACGACACCCATTATCACCCCAACAGAGACACCAACCCCGACACCCACGACCAGCTCAACAGGGACACCAACACCAACGCCAACCACCACGTCAACAAAGACACCAACACCCACCACCAGCTCAACAAAGACACCAACACCCACACTCAGCACCACCTCAACAAAGACACCAACACCGACCATCACCTCGACAAAAACATCAACTCAGACTCCCACTACCACCACAACCACAGAGACCACAACACTGACACCCACCACCAGCTCAACAGAGACACCAACACCAACGCCAACCACCACGTCAACAAAGACACCAACACCCACCACCAGCTCAACAGAGATACCAACCCCGACACCCACCACCAGCTCAACAGAGACACCAACACCAACGCCAACCACCACGTCAACAAAGACACCAACACCCACCACCAGCTCAACAGAGACACCAACCTCGACACCCACCACCACCTCAACAGAGACATCAACTCCGATTCCCACCTCTACCACAACCACAGGGACCCCAATCCCGACACCCACCATCACCTCAACAAAGACACCAACACCAACCATTACCTCAACAAAAACATCGACTCCCACCACGACCACCACCACAGAGACCCCAACCCCGACACCCACCACCAGCTCAACAAAGACACCAACACCCACCACCAGCTCAACAAGGACACCAACCCCGACACCCACCACCAGCTCAACAGAAACACCAATACCAACACCAACCACCACCTCAACAAAGACACCAACACCCACACTCAGCACCACCTCAACAAAGACACCAACACC
>NW_011889186.1:540684-542869 GCF_000151845.1 Pteropus vampyrus
ACAAAGACAACAACACCCACCACCAGCTCAACAAAGACACCAACCTCGATACCCACCACCAGCTCAACAGAGACTTCGACTCTGACGCCCACCATTACCTCAACAAAGACACCAATATCCACCACCGGCTCAACAAAGACACCAACACCGACCATCACCACAACAAAAAGATCAACTCCTACTCCTACCACAACCACCACAAAAGAGACCCCAACCCCAACACTCACCACCACCTCAACAAAGACATCAACTCCGACAACCACTACGACCACCACTACAGAGATCACGACCCCGACACCCACCACCAGCTCAACAGAGACACCAACACCAACACCAACCACCACCTCAACAGAGACACCAACACCGACTATCACCTCAACAAAAACATCAACTCTGACTCCCACCACAACCACAACCACAGAGACCACAACCCCGACACCCACCACCAGCTCAACAGAGACCCCAACCCCAACACCAGCCACCACCACAACAAAGACACCAACACCCACCACCAGCTCAACAGAGATACCAACCCCGACACCCACCACCAGCTCAACAGAGACACCAACACCAACACCAACCACCACCTCAACAAAGACACCAACACCCACCACGAGCTCAACAGAGACACCAACTCAGACAACCACCACCAGCACAACAAGGACATCAACACTGAGATCCACCATCACCTCAACAAAGACGTCAACTCCAACATCCACCACCACCACCACCACAGAGACCCCAACAGCGACACCGACCACCAGCTCAACAGAGAAACCAACCCCAACACCAACCACCACCTCAACAAAAATACCAACACCCAGCTCCACAGAGACACCTACACCGACACCAACAACCAGCACAATAGAGACATCAACTCCAACTCCCACCACCACCACAACCACAGAGACCACAACCCTGACACCCACCACCAGCTCACCAAAGACACCAACACCGACACCCACCACCCGCTCAACAGAGACACCAACACCGACTATCACCTCAACAAAAACATCAACTCTGCCTCCCACCACGACCACAACCACAGAGACCACAACCCCGACACGCACCACCCGCTCAACAGAGACCCCAACAGCGACACCCACCACCACCTCAACAGAGACACCAACACCGACACCCACCACCAGCTCAACAGAGACACCAACACCGACACCCACCACCCGCTCAACAGAGACACCAACACCGACACACACCACCCGCTCAACAGAGACCCCAACCCCGACACCCACCACCAGCTCAACAGAGACCCCAACCCTGACATCCACCACCCGCTCAACAGAGACACCACCCCCAACACCCACAACCACGTCAACAAAGACACCACCCCCAACATCCACCACCACCTCAACAGAGATACCAACACCGACTATCACCTCAACAAAAACATCAACTCTGACTCCCACCATGACCACAACCACAGAGACCACAACCCCAACACCCACCAGCAGCTCAACAGAGACCCCAACCCCAACACCAGCCACCACCACAACAAAGACACCAACAGCAACCACCAGCTCAACAGAGACACCAACACCGACACCCACCACCCTCTCAACAGAGACACCAACACCGACACACACCACCCGCTCAACAGAGACACCAACACCAACACCCACCACCAGCTCAACAGAGACACCAACACCCACCACCAGCTCACCAAAGACACCAACACCGACACCCACCACCCGCTCAACAGAGACACCAACACTGACATCCACCATCACCTCAACAGAGACATCAACACCAACATCCACCACCACCACCACGACAGAGACACCAACAGCGACACCGACCACCAGCTCAACAGAGAAACCAACCCCAACACCAACCACCACCTCAACAAAAACACCAACACCCAGCTCCATAGAGACACCTACACCGACCCCCACAACCAGCTCAATAGAGACATCCACTCTGACTCCCACCACCACCACAACCACAGAGACCACAACCCTGACACCCACCACCAGCTCACCAAAGACACCAACACCGACAGCCACCATAAGCTCAACAGAGACACCAACACCAACCATCACCTCAACAAAAACATCAACTCTGACTCCCACCCTGACCACCACCAGAGAGAAACCAACACCGACACCCACCACCAGCTCAGCAGAGACACCAACACCAACACCCACCACCAGCTCAACAGAGACACCAA
>NW_011889186.1:548391-554872 GCF_000151845.1 Pteropus vampyrus
CAACCCCGACACCCACCACCAGCTCAACAGAGACACCAACACCAACACCCACTACCAGCTCAACAAAGACACCAACACCCACCACCAGCTCAACAGAGACACCAACACTGACCATCACCTCAACAAAAACATCAACTCTGACTCCCACCCCAACCACCACCAGAGAGACACCAACACCGACACCCACCACCAGCTCAGCAGGGACATCAACTCCAACTCCCAGCACCACCACAACCACAGAGACCCCAACGCCGACACCTACTACCAGCTCAACAGAGACACCAACCCTAACACCCACCACCATCTCAACAGAGACACCAACCCCAACACCAACCACCACCTCAACAGAGACACCAACGCCGACACCTACTACCAGCTCAACAGAGACACCAACCCTAACACCCACCACTCAACAGAGACACCAACCCCAACACCAACCACCACCTCAACAGAGACACCAACACCGACACCCACCACCAGCTCAACAGAGAAACCAACTCCAACACCAACCACCACCTCAACGAAAACACCAACACCCACCACCAGCTCAACAGAGATACCAACACCAACACCCACCACCAGCTCAAAAGAGACATCAACTCCAAGTCCCACCACCACCACAACCACAGAGACCACAACCCTGACACCCACTACCAGCTCAACAGAGACACCAACATCAATACCCACCACCAGCTCAACAAGGACACCAACTCCCACCACCAGCTCAGCAGGGACATCAACTCCAACTCCCACCACCACCACAACCTCAGAGACCACAACCCCGACACCCACCACCAGCTCAACAGAGACCCCAACCCCAACACCCCACACCAGCTCAACAAAGACACCAACACCCACCACCAGATCAACAGAGACCCCAACCCCGACACCCACCACCAGCTCAATAGAGACACCAACACCCACCACCACCACCACCACTACCACCACAGAGACCCCAACCCCGACACCCACCACCTCAGTGACCCCGACCGTGTCATCCATCACCACCTCAACAGAGACCTCCACTCTGACCCCCACAATCACAGCGACCCCAAGTCCGACCCCCATCCCCACCACTCCCACCAGCTTGGGGTCCCCGATTCCTACAAGCAAAATACCCAACGAGACCACCACGCCCAAACCCCCACCCGAGTCCTCCCCTGCCGTCTCTTCCACCTCCGCCTCATCCACGGAACCCCACACGTCTCTGACCACCCGTCCGGCAGTCGTGGAGACCACCAGCACCACCTCCACCACCACGGGAACGAAGGCGCCGCTCACTGCCACGGGAGGCTCCACGCCGCCGCCGCCCACCAGCTCCAGCACTGCAGGTACCAGGCCCCGTGCCGGCTGCATTGCAGGGGTCCCGCTCCCGGTTCCTCCTCTCCCCGCCAGGGCTCGCTGTCCTGCCATGGGAGCCTTGCAGGTCCTCGGCCCGAAGCCCACTGCCCCCTGCTCTGCCCAGTGAGGGCGTTAGGTTCCCGCAGGCTCAGTGACCTCCCGCCTGCCCCGCTCAGCCCGTGAGCATCGGGGAGCCGCTGACTGGCCTGTGCCTGGGCGGCAGAGCCAACGGCCCCCCGTGTACCCCCAGAGGGATGTCTTCTCAGGATCACTGCCTTTGGCCCGTGTCCCTCAACCCACGGCTATGTGAAGGGCACTGTGGACAGAGCTGTCCCGAGGGGAACCCAGCCAGGCGTGTGGGGTCAGGGCTGGGTGGGGAGCAGCGGCTGCTAGTCAGCTGCCCTGGGAGACCCTCCTTCCTTTTCTTCGTCCCCATGGGCCCTGCTCACTCGGCCCCTCCTCGAGACCGAGAGCCGGCACGGTGGGCGTGAGGCCTGGCTGTGCCGCGTGTCGCGCCTTGGGTGGGCTGTCCTGCTGCGGTGGCCGCTAGCGGCGTTTCTGACGAGTGCAGTCACCTCTCACGTGCAGCCTGCATTCCGCAGGCACGCCGACCTCGGGTCCCGCCCCCTCCACGCCCACGACCCTGCTGACGACCGCCACCGGAACCCCCACCCCGACGGGGCACCCCTCGAGCTCGCCGCCCACGTCTCATAGCATCATGACCTTGGCCACCCTGTCCACTCTCACGGCGAGCCCGATTACCACACCCCAGCTCAGCATGAGCACGGGGTCGGGGCACAGCACTGGTTCGATGATAATCTGCTGCGAATTGCATGGCGAGTACTACGCCCCAGGTACCGAGCTTTTCACTCTGACTTGCGGGCGTCGGAGGCTGGGGGCCGCGGGTCTGCTGTTGCCAGCTGTGAGGTGTCAGACGGCCATCTGCCTAGTGTGGGTGGCCGTCACTGTGGCCGGCTCCACTTTGCTGAGGCCGTGAGTCAGGCAGAAGTGGGGCGGGGGCTTCCTCTGGTGGCCTCTTTGGGGACCTGCTGGGCACTCCGGTGGCCAGCCCGTCTGGGTGGCGTGAGGACTGGCTCGTGCTTCCCTCGCAGGTGAGCTGGTATACAACGGCACCCACGGCGGCATCTGCTACTACGTGAACTGCTCGCTGGTCTGCACCTTGGAGTTCTACAATTGGTCCTGCCCGTCCTCACCCTCCCCAACGCTCACACCCTCAACGCCAACACCCTCTGCGACGCCCAGCGCATCCACGCCCACGACCCTGCCGTCCACAGCACCAAGTACATCGGCCACCACCAAGCCCCCCGCGTGCCCGGACTTCGACCCCCCCAGGCAGGTCAGTGGCCTGTGGGTGGTTTTTGCCCCTTGGCACCGGACACACCGTCCGGGCATCTGAAGCCCTAGGTGCTGCCTTTCTGCTGGCCATTCGAGATGGCCCTGCCCCTGTGTCCTGAGCCGTCCCCAGGTGAGGCGAGCCGAGGCAGAAGGAGCTCCCTCTGGCCGGGCGCCCTTGGTCTCCAGCCTCCCAGGAGGCTCTCACCCCAGGGCCTCGCAAGCACAGCCCTTCGGCCCCATGCGGGCCGGAGTCCGCGTTGGCCCCGGTGGACGCCGTGCCCCTCCCCACCTGCAGGAGAACGAGACGTGGTGGCTGTGTAACTGCACCAAGGCCATCTGCAAGCATGGCACGACGGTGGAGCTCGTGGAGGTGGAGTGCAAGCCCCCGCCCATGCCCACCTGCTCCAACAGCCTCACGCCCGTGCGCGTCCTGGACCCCGACGGCTGCTGCTGGCACTGGGAATGTGACTGTGAGCCCGCCGCGCCGCAGGGGCCCCCCGCCCCCTCCCCGAGGTCCCCGGGCGCAGAGCCCAGAGTGCCCGCCGGGGGCTGGGCACATGTCCCGAGGGATCCCTCGCAGCCTGGCCCCTGCCCGGTCTCAGGCAGGGCCCGGGCTGCCTGGGGGGCTGCCAAGGTTGAGGGGTGGAGCCGGGGTTTGGGCCTGGACTCCCTGCTCCAGAGCCAGGACCCGCTGGGCAGAAGGCGGTGGCCACTGCGGGTTGCGTGGGCTGGTGCCTTTGGGGCCGGAAGCTGAGCCAGAGGCTGCTAGATGGGAGCCCTGTGTGCCCCAGGAACCAGGCCCTTCGTGCCCCCTTGGTTCCTGCTAGCTCTTCCCACCTGTCCCTGGCTCCGGACCGCGTCCGTCCCCACCCCAGGCCCTGCGCGGGGCTCCACGCTGGTAACGCGGCCTCCCCGCAGGCTACTGCACGGGCTGGGGAGACCCACACTACGTCACCTTCGACGGGCTGTACTACAGCTACCAGGGCAACTGCACGTACGTGCTGGTGGAGGAGATCACCCCCACGGTGGACAACTTTGGGGTCTACATCGACAACTACCACTGTGACGTCAACGACCAGGTGTCCTGCCCCCGTACGCTCATCGTGCGCCACGAGACCCAGGAGGTGCTGGTCAAGACCGTGAGCATGTCACCCATGAAGGTGCAGGTACGCCTGCAGGGCCCGGCGCCCCCACAGGGCGCGTGGGTGCCGGCCGAGTCCGCCGGAGCTGGGCTGGGGGCAGGCCGGGGCAGGGCAGGGGCTGGGGCAGGGCAGGGGACGGGCAGAGACCCCACGGTGCATGTGGCGTGAGGCTTGGCGGGCTGGGCCGACCGCAGCTGCTCCCTGAAGGCGCATCTCGGTCCCACTCCGGCTGCGTGTCCACCAGCTTCCGCCGCACCGGCCGTCGTCCCTGATGCTGGGTGTGTCGGCCACAGGTGCAGATCAACAGGCAGGTGGTGGCGCTGCCCTACAGGAAGTACGGGCTGCAGGTGTACGAGTCCGGCATCAACTACGTGGTGGCCATCCCCGAGCTGGACGCCCGCATCTCCTACAACGGCCTGTCCTTCTCCATCAGACTTCCCCATCGCCTGTTTGGCAACAACACCAAGGGCCAGTGCGGTGAGCCCCGGGGAGCGCGGTGGGCCCCGGGGAGCGCGGTGGGTCCCGGGCAGCACGGTGAGCCCCGGGGAGCGCGGCTGGGCGCAGTGGGTACGAGTGCCCGTCGCCCGGCATGCTTTTCTGGCTCTGCTCAGGGGCCCTGGGCCGTCATCCTGGGTTTGGCCCCTATGGGAGGCCAACAGGAGTCTAGTGTCCTCTGTGCCCTCGGCCCCGGCTGGCTGGGCACCAGGGAACCCGGGCTGGAGGCGCCGGCTCACCCGGCCTTCTCGCCGGGGCAGGCACGTGCACCAACAGCACTGAGGATGACTGCGCACTGCCCAGCGGAGAGGTCATCTCCGACTGCGAGGTCGCAGCCGACGCGTGGGTCGTAAACGACCCCACCAAGCCACGCTGTCCCCACACCGGCTTCACCACCAGGCGCCCGGCCAGCACACCCTCAAGGCACAGTGGCACCACCTCCCTCAAGGGCTGTGCCTCTCCTCTCTGCGAGCTCATCAAAGACAGGTGACCCCTCCGCTGGGCTGTCTGCTGCCTCAGTCGTGGCGAGCTGCGGTGTCTCGGGGAGCAGGCTGAGACCTCTGTGCCCCTACCTCGCCTGCTAGAGGGGAGGAGCAGGGGCCGAGCATAGGGCTGGGAGGGCCGGGGTGTCAGACCCCCGCCCCTTTCCCACCTCCCACGCACCCTACCGCTGGCTGGTGCAGGGCAGGCTGAGCCGAAGCCGGAGGGGCGGGGTGGGGAGGGGATGGCCGGCGACACTGCATGGAGCCAGTGTCCAGGGCCGGGGCAGAGTGGGGCTTAGATGGGGGGCACCACCGAAGCTGGTGAGGGGTGGAAACCTCGTCCCCAGACGGGAGCACGGTGAGGCTGGGTGCTCTGCGGGGGCTGCCGGAGGGCGAAGCTGGCTCACACCACTTCGACGGGGAGCCTCCATCTCCGGGAGCCCAGTCCTGCTGGGAGGACCTGCCCCTTGGGCCAGGCGGGCCCCCCTTTCTCCGAGGCGGCCTGGGCACCCGGGGTGGGCAAGCCGGGCGGAGGCGGGGGCGGTGGGGGAGGGGCGGAGGCAGGGACTGCCGCTGGCCAGAGCATGGCTGGAGCGTGACTGTGCCCCTCCCTGGCAGCCTCTTCGCCCCGTGCCACACCCTGGTGCCCCCCCAGTACTACTACGAGGCCTGCGTGTTCGACAGCTGCTTCGTGCCCAGCTCAGGCCTGGAGTGTGCCAGCCTGCAGGCCTACGCGGCCCTCTGTGCCCAGGAGGGCGCCTGTGTGGACTGGCGGAACCACACCCACGGGGCCTGCTGTGAGTCCCCGCCCGCCCCCGGTCCCAGGCAGGGTCCCTGGGCGGGGTCCCCCAGGGCTCTGCCGGGCTCGGTGCCCAGCCCCCGTTGGGGCCAGGCTGGGCCTTGGGGCAGCAAAGAGGGCTCCTGGAGGGGCTGGGGGGCTGGGCTGCCGCCGGCCTCGCTGAGCACATGCGGGCAGCGCCACCCAGCTCAGGACAGCATGGGGGGCTGGGGAGGACTGTCACTCTTGGGGGCACATGGGCCCTGCCCTCCTGACTCTGGCCCCCGGCTGCCACCTCCCCCACAGCGGTGACGTGCCCGCCTCACAGGGAGTACCGGCCCTGTGGTCCTGCTGAAGAGTCCACCTGCAAGTCCAGGTTGGTCGTGGGGGCAGCCCAGCCTGGCGGGCGGCACGGTCTGTGGGCGGGGCTCCAGCGGGGCCACTCCCTGCCCTCTGCCCCGTCACATGACGCTGTCTCGCTCCTCCAGCCCCTCGCAGAATGAGACCCACCTGGTGGAAGGCTGCTTCTGCCCGGAGGGCACCATCAGCTATGCCCCCGGCTTCGACATCTGCGTGGACATCTGCGGTACGCCCCCTACTCACACGCCCCCCACCCTGTCCCCACCCCCATGAGGCCGAGCCTCGTCCTGACGCCCGGGCCCTGCTAACAGGACTGTCCCTTCTCTCCTAGGCTGTGTGGGGCCCGACAATGTGCCCAGAGAGGTAGGCCTCCCGCCACGGTGCTGGGGTGGGGTCCCCCCAAACCCTGAGTTTTGGGGGATGGGGTGGGCTGGACAAGAGAACCTGGGAGCTCAAGACTGAGTAACGAGTCATTGAAGTCCTGGAAAGCCGAGCTGGGACAGCCACCCACCCGCTGTTCATCCACT
>NW_011889186.1:556062-562864 GCF_000151845.1 Pteropus vampyrus
CATCATCCATCCATCCACCCATCATCCATCCATCCGTCCCTTTACACCTCTTTCCACCGGTTCATCCACCCTTTGCACCACCTGCCCACAGGCCATGTGATGCTCTGTCTAAACCTGAGATGGTGTCTTACCCACTGTGTCATTGTCCTTGTCTCCTGCACATGACCGATTCATTAGCTCTGTTCTGCACAAACCTTGTAGACACGTGTGGTGTATCCGCCACGCGCCCAGCCCGCGTAGGCAAGTGCTGGTGAGCAGGTCACGGTTGTGATGTTGGTGGCCCGGCCCTGAATGAGGACCTCCCCGCAGGCCGGGACCTCCGCGAGTGCCGAGCGGTGGGAGGGCACGGGTTTCCCCACGGGGCCCTCAGTGGGTGCCCCGCACAATGCCTCCTCCCCGCTGACCGCAGACGCGCCACGGTGCAGCCCCGGCACGTGGGGGGTGGACATGTCCTCTCCCTGCTCACCCCCGTCCGCCCCGCAGTTTGGAGAGCACTTTGAGTTCGACTGCAAGGAGTGCGTCTGCCTGGAGGGGGGGAGCGGCATCGTCTGCCAGCCCAAGAGATGCAGCCAGAGGCCGCCCGCTGAGTGCACGGAGGACGGCACACACCTGGTCACGCAGGTGGACTTCACGGACACCTGCTGCAACGTCACCTTCTGTAGTAAGCCGGCCCCGGGGGCAGGGAGCCGTGATGGGGTCCCAGGCTGTGCCCTCCCGTGGCCCCCGGGGTCTCTGAGCAGGGTCCCCTGTGCGCATTCTCACCTCCTTCCTGAGCTAGGCAGCCACAGGGGCTGCTGGGGCCTTGGGGTGTGTGTCCAGCCGAGAGTGGGTGTCGGGGGCCAATGTGCTGCAGGGAGACTGTGGGGGCCTCGTTATCCCTGTGTCCCTCCCTGTCCTCCAGAGTGCAATGCCAGCCTCTGCAAGGAGAAGCCCCCTGTGTGTCCACTGGGATTTGACATGAAGAGCGAGATGGTACCCGGGAGGTGCTGCCCCTTCTACTCGTGTGGTAAGTGGCCAGGGGCGAGGGACAGGAAGGACATCTGGACCCAGGGCGGTCGAAGGACGGGGGGCTGTGGCGTGAGGAGGCTGGGGGGCGGTGCTGGGGCGAAGTAGCTCCCCGCTGGGGCCTCTGATTGCACTCCTGGCCGGTGGCCTCAGTGCCCGTGCCGCCCTGGGCTGTGCGGCTGACCAGCTCCCGTTTTTTTCTCCTAAGTGCCCAAGGGCGTGTGTGTTCATGAAAATGCCGAATACCAGGTGAGCTGGGCACGGCGCGGGGGCGGTAACGGGGAGAGGGCCGAGGGGCGGGCTGGCTGGGGTGCCGTGGGGGTGCCTGCCTCACGCGCTCCTCCCTCTGCCCCAAGCCCGGCTCTCCAGTGTACTCCAAGTGCCAGAACTGTGTCTGCACCAACACCACGGACAGCGCCACACAGCTCCACATCGTGTCCTGCACCCACGTGCCCTGCAGCACCACCTGCAGCCAGGTGAGCCGCTCCCCGCTCCCCGGAGCTCGGGGTGCGGTCCGCCCACGCCCCCTCCGGCCTCTGGTCCTACGGCGCCTCCTCTCTCCCAGGGCTTTGAGCTCGTGGACGTCCCCGGGGAATGCTGCCAGAAGTGTGAGCAGACTCACTGCATCATCAACAGGCCCGGCGGCCAGCACCTCATCCTGAAGGTGTGAGGGGGACTCCTAACACGGGCGGGGTCACCCCGAGCCGGGAGCCAGGCCTGGGACTACGCCCGCGGCCCCGCTGAGTCTCCCGGTGTTGGCACAGCTGTATGAGTGTCCTGGCGGCTGTGACAATTGACCAGAGACAGTGGAGCTGGAATCGGCAGCAACGATCGGCCAGCCCCGGGGGCCGGGGTGCGAGACCGGCCGGGGGCGCCCCTCCCAGAGGCTCCAGGGCAGGGTCCAACCTGCCTCCCCGGCCGCTGGGCCCAGGCACTCCTGGCTGTGGCCGCCTTCGCAGTCTCCGCCTCTTCTTCACGGGGCCCCTCCTCTCCCTGTCTCTGTGAGGACGCTGGTCATTGGAGTTCGGTCACCTGGTAATCCAGGATGACCTCCTCTTGAGAACCTTAACTTAATGACAGCAGCGACGACCCTTTCCCAAATGAGGCCACGTCTGCAGATTCCAGGCGGTAGACGTGTCTATAGACTACAGGCTGATGGCTGTCCTCGGGCCCCTCCTGGGTGTCACCTGCCCGGTGGATCTGAGCTTGCAGGCTGGGCCTCCTGTCTGAGAAGCCGCACGTGGCTGGGCGGTGGGGCTACCAGGTGTGTTCAGGCTGTCTCTCTGGGCCTCCTGCTGGCCTTCACCGAAGTGTCCTCTGTCCCACAGCCTGGAGACATAAGTAATGACCCCGAGACCAACTGCACCTTCTTTAGCTGTGTGAAAATCCACAACCAGCTCATCTCGTCTGTCTCCAACATCAGCTGCCCTGACTTCGACCCTAGTATTTGCCTCCCGGTGAGTGACCCGTCTGGGGTGCTGGCCATGTTTGCTCTGCCGGGAGCCGGGGTCCCCATGTTCTTGGAGGGCTGGTCTCCAGTGCTAGGACAGTGGCTTCAGGCCTGGATTGCAGCTGCCCCAGAGGCTTTGCAGGGACTGCCGCTTCCCACCCCCATGGACCTGGGGCAGTCGGTGCTGGGGGGAGGTCCTGGGGTCTCGCGCTCATTCCTCCCCCACCCCGCAGGGCTCCATCACCTTCATGCCCAACGGCTGCTGCAAGAAATGTGAGTACAGGCCTGGCGGGTGGGCTCCCCGGGCCCCTCCCGTGGGGTCGCACAAGAAGGCGGAGCCCCAGGAGCCACCCTCAGCCGGACAAGGAGTTTGTGGGCTTTGCCTGGGCAGATGAGGTGGGGTGCTTGGGGCGGGGAAAGGGGGCAGTGGCAGGGAGCGGTGGGCCACCTGGAAGGTGTGGAGACCCCTCCCAGAGCCTCGGCCTCCCCGTCCCCAGGCATCCCTCGCAATGAGACCAGGATCCCCTGCTCCACCATCCCCGTGACCAGGGATATTTCAGATGCCGGCTGCAACGGGACGATCACCACCAACTACTGCTCGGGGTCCTGCGGGACCTTCGCCATGTGAGTTTCGGGCCGGCGAGGGGAGGCTGCTGGCCCCAGTGGCGGTGGCCCCTCACTGCGGCCCTCCTCCAGGTACTCCGCCGAGGCGCAGGCCCTGGACCACAAGTGCTCCTGCTGCAAGGAAGAGCAAACCCACCAGCGGGAGGCGGTGCTCAGCTGTCCGGACGGGAGCTCCCGGAAGCACACTTACACGCACATCGAGAGCTGCCTGTGCCAGGACACCACCTGCGAGCTGGTGCGGGCCCAGCGTGCGGCCCCCAGCCGCGCCCGGCGCTCCGGCCCCCAGGCCCTGCGCCCGGGGAGAGGCTGAGCTGGGCGGCTGCTCCCTACCTCCGCCTCGTGCCTACTCCCGCCTGCTGACCCCCTGAGCTCCCTCGCCCCCTGAGCCTCCTCTCTGCGGATATTTATTTTCCGAGCCTTTGTTCAGTCCTTCGCTTTCCGAAATAAACTCAGGCAGAGAAGCTATGCGTGTGTGCTTCAGTTAGTGCCCAGGGGCTGGGTGGGCCACTGCGCACAGCCGAGGTCCAGCTGCTTCCTAGGGGGGTGAGTGCATCCAGACCACCCACAGAGGGCCCCTTGCTCCACATGGGGCCTGGTCACCAAGCTCAGCACACAAGACACAGGGGACACCATGCACGTATGCTTGGCCTGGCTCCAGCAAACTTCGGATCCAAAACATGACCCCAGTGACCACCAGGAAGCTCCCCCGAGAAAGCCCTGTTTTACCCTGTCCTGCTTGAGTGTGTGCAGTGCCCTTGTGGGACTGTCAAGGCGCTGGCGACCCCTCTTTTAGGAAGCCCTCCAGGCCTAAATTCTGAGATGGACTCTCGGGTCCCACTCACAGCCATTTCCAGGGCTGTCCGCTTGATGAGGCTTTCATCCTGCCCCAAGGGGCCCCATAGCTGTGGGCAAGAGAATGTGAGCATGCACGAGCATCTGTGTCTGTGCATGTGTGTGTGCACATGTCAGTATGTGTGCATGTATGAGTATGCATGAGCGCCTGTGTGTGCATGCGTGAATTCATGTGTGTGTGCATGAGTATCTATGTCTGTGCATGCATGAGTGTGCACGTGTGAGCATGTCAGCATGTGTGCATGTGTGAGTGCATGAGCGCCTGTGTCTGTGCATGCATGTGAGTGTGCCTGTGTCCACACGTGTCATGTGTGCATGTGTGTATGCATGAGCACCTGTGTGTACTTGTGAGTGCATGTGTATGTGAGCATGCACGAGCACCTGTGTCTGCATGTGCACGTGTGCATGCATGTGTGTGAGTGCATGAGCACCTGTGTCTGTGCATCCATGTGAGCATGTGTGTGAGCATGTGTGAACACCTGTGTCTGATATGAGTATGTGCACGTGTGTGTGCGTGTACGTGCATGCGCGTCTGTCTGCATGTGATCGCGCATGTGTGTGAGCGTGCGTGAGCACCTGTGTGTGTGTGCATGCGTGCTCACATATGTGACTCGCAAGTGAATGTGCACAATAAAATAGACCTCATTAAGATAAAAAACTTCTCTTTGAAAGACAGTTTTCAAAATGATAAACCGCAGTCTGGGAGAAAATTTTCTAAAATATGTATCTGAAAAGGAGCTTTATCTAGAATACATACGGAACCCCTACGACTTAATAATAATAATACATTAGACAACTCAGCTAAAAATAGGCAAAGATCGCCATGCGAGACGATTGGCCAGGGGCCGGGGGCCGGATGTCCGACCTTCCTGGTCACCTAACAAGGGCACACTCAGCCCTCACGGCGGAGATACGTCGGTGTCCGCATGGTGCCAGGCGCTGGCGCGCGCGGGCGACCAGGACTCTCGGATGTCGCCGGCGGGCAGCAGCCCTGGGAAGTTACGTCTTTCGGAGTGAAACAGGCACCTGCGCGTGACCGGCAGCTCCACGCGTCCGCCCTCGGCGGGCCCACCCGCAGCCCACGGCTGCATGAAGACACGAGCGCCAATGTTGGAGGCAGCATTGCTCAAAGTTCCTGGAAACCAGAACTGATCTAAGTGCCTGTCCACCGCAAGCGGAAATGCTGCTGCCCAGCACGCACAGAGGCGTGAACACGCTGGGGACGCGCAGCGCCGTGCTGACCGGCAGCGGAAAACACGAAGCGCCCACGGCCGCGCCGCGGAGCTCTCAAAACCGCGTGCGCGAACAGAGGCGGAGCAGCGACCTCCCGGGCCAGGGAAGGGACCACCCCACAAGACCGCACACGCGAGCTTTGGGCTGCTCTCTCTCCGCCGTGGTGGGGTATGCGATCGCAGACGATCACTGAGACTGGACGCTTGAGGCGATGTATTTTGTTGCATGTTAACGATACTTTGCTTAAGAACATGAACCTGCTGATGGTGGCTGAAAACTACCGTCATTCATCTGGCTCGTGATTCCACAGCGTGCCGTCTGGGCTGGCGCGTCCCGCATCTGCTGTCCACTGGTGAGTCTGCGGGGCTGGCCTTGGCCGGACCAGCGTGGAGGAGGACACGCTACTGTCACGCCTCCCCTCCCCCCCCGCGGCGCGTCTGCGGCTGCTCCCGTGGCCGTCATAGCCATGCGCACGGCCAAGCCCCGCCCAGCGAGGGCGGGACACCGTCCGGCTCTAACCGCATGCGTCACGCAGACCACCCCAGATGGTGGGAAAGGTGGGGAAGCATGGCCACCTCGCTCCTCAAACCAGAATAATCGTGATGCCAGGATCTCTCAAGAGCAGACAGTTGTCACTCTTGTGAGCAGAGGCAGGCGCCCCGGAGCAAGGCGCCGGCAACTTCTGGGGCCCGCGTTTCTCGGTGGCCGATGCCGCCTTTCATGCCTCACTCGCCCACCTCAGGGAGTGTGCAGTGACTTAAAGCGTTAGCCGGCTTTGAAAAAAGAAGCAGGGCACGTGTCCCCAAGTCCTGACTCTCGGTTCCTCCAAGGGCTGACCGTTCTCCCTGGCTTCTCCAAGGAGCGTGGCTTGTCCAGGCCCAGTGCTGCCAGCGGGTGGAGGGTTGTCTAACTCTAGGGGTCACAGTTAGGAAGCACACGTACCCACAAACATAATCCATGGCCTCCAGCCTAGAATCTGTCATCGAAAGAATTAGGATCGACCCCGCATGTGCCAGCTGCTTTGTTTAGTTTTGAACTGGTTCAAGCACTCGGGTGGGGAGGCTGGTGCCGTCTGGGATGCCCCCGACCGAACCCCAGCGGTCGTAAGCAGGTAGGTTTATCCAGGGATTCAAAGGCGGTTCACTGACAGAAGTCCCCTAACAACGCATCTGGCAGGTGGGCTCTGCTGGGGTACAGTAACGAAAGCCCTCGAATCTCAGTGGCTTATAACGAGGTATCTGTTTCATTCATGCTTCGTGTCTGTTACGGCTTGGCTGGTGCCCTGCCCCACATCTTCTCACTGTAGGACCTGGGGTGACTGAGCAGCTATCACCTCAAGGATGACCACTGGTCACGTGGAGGGGCCCTCCATGGCCTCTGGCTCCCGCTCCTCACGGGATGTGCAGTACTGCCTGTGGACAGGAGGGGGAGCCAGAGCGCTGGGAAACCGCACGGCGACCTCCACGCGGAGGGTGTAGGGAGAAAACCGTTATTAGACGCAGAAAAAGCATCCGATAAAAGTAAACAGCTTGTCTTAATTTTTTTTTAAAAGCATCCTAAGACTGTCTCAGAAGGAAACATTCTGAGTCTGGTAAGGGGCGTCCGTCAAAAAATTGCAGCAAACGTCAGATCCAGTGC
>NW_011889186.1:564396-569495 GCF_000151845.1 Pteropus vampyrus
CCCGTCAGCACCCAGAGCCCCTGCACTAGGCGGCTCCTGGACGCTGTCCCCGTTCTGGCCCCCAGACTCCCGTGCCGGCGTCCTGAGCCCAGCACCTCAGGCTGTGACCGTGTCCGGAGACGGGGCCTTCGCGGAGGTGATCAGGTGGCCATCACGGTGACCCCAGATCCAGCATGACGGTGGATCTGCAGACAGACACACACACAGGACGCCACGGGAAGGCGAAGGCCGAGGTTGGGGTGACGCTGCCGACCGTCGGTGCCAGCACCCCGGACTCCGAGGAGCCAGCCCACAACACCTGGAGCCTGGACTCCGCCTCCAGAAGCGGGGCCAGTGACGTTCTCTTAAGTCTCAAGTCTGTGGCACCATGTTTGGCCCCGTGTCAGCTGTTAGGAATGAGGCCGCTGCAGACATCGCTGGGCCAGGCTGCGGGCTAAACGGTGTCCAAGGCGGTCATGGCCGCCCCGAGCCAGCCCGGGGCCCTCTGTCCCCCACGTCGGCCCTTCCGGCCGACGCGCCGCCACTTCACGTCCAGGGGCCGAGTTTCCTCCTTTCAGTCGCCCTTCGACTTTTGCTGTGGGAAACGGTCTCCACCGGGGCGTTAATATTTTCCTCTCCATTAAAATTTAAAAAATTTTAAATCGTGGCGAAAAACACACAACGTGAAATTCACCGTTTTAACTCATTTGAGCGCACACCTCGGTGGCATCGGGCACCGTCCCACGGCTGTGCCGCCATCGCCAACACCTCCGTCCCCACTAAGCACTCGCTCCCCCGCCCCGGCCCCGGCCCCACCACCCGCTTCCTGTCTCTGTGGCTGGCTCCTCCGGGGACCTCCTGCGCCCGTCTGTCCTGTGTCTGCCCCGTTTCCCTCGCACGGTGCCCTCCAGCTGCACCCGCGCTGCAGCCTGTGTTAAAATTTCCTCCCTTTTCAGGCTGAATCGTGTCCCACCGTGTGGAGGGACCACACGCTGGGTGTCCGTCGTCCGTCAGTGGACTCTCGGGCTGTGTCCGCCTCTCGGCCGCTGTGAATATGCTGCTGTGGCTGTGGGGGTGCATGTGTGGATGTAGGGGCGCATGTGTGGATGTGGGGGCACATGTGTGGATGTGGGGACGCATGTGTGGATGTGGGGGCGCATGTGTGGATGTGGGGGTGCATGTGTGGATGTGGGGGTGCATGCACTTGTTTGAACCGCTGTTGCAGTTGTTTTGGGGGTACTTCAGCATCTTACAGAGAAAGGAGGGATGAGCCCGGGGCCTCAGACCCACCTTGACGGGTCTCCTCCTGGGGGGGGAGTGGTTTGACCCACCAGCTGGGGCTCAGAGGAATCCTGGGAGCGCTGCCCGGTTATGGTCATTGTCCTACGCATGTTTATGCTCGGCGTTGGCCTCTGATCCCTCACCTTCGACCCCTGAACCGGGAGCCTGATCTGAGGTGAGGCTGCGAGGCTCTTATCCAGCCCGCCTTCCGTGGCCGCCCACGGTCCCCTCCCTGCCCAGCTGCAGCCGCTGCCCTGGCCACCTGTCGCCACCCAGCGAGGCAGCCTCAGGCTCCTCCTCGGCATCTCCCGTCTCTCTGTGGCCGTGTCTCTCTCTGTCCCTTCGCTCCCTACCCCGGAGGCTGACCAGCGACTGTGTCATTAGGTGCAGCTTAATTAAAACCCTATAAATCTCATAACCAAATAAGGTGGCGGGCCAGCCCTGTGTGCAAACAAGCATCCGTGTGCCCTCTGCCCTCTGGGATGGGGGAGCCGGGCGGGGGTGGGGCTGTGAGGTGGGACAGTCCTCCTGTGTCTGGGCACCTTCCCGCCTAACCACGCCCACACCGCCTCGGCCGGCCTTGCTGGGCCTGATGCTGCCCTCTGGGACAGGCCTCAGGTCTCGGGGAGCCGCTCGGGGTCACGCGTGGGGGGTGGAGCGTGGCCGGCGGCCTCAGGGCTGTGTGCGGTCCCGTCCTGGGGTCCTGAGCTGTAGCTGTGCGTGTCTGAACACAGACCTGTAGACCCACTGCTGCCAGTGCTGTGGGGTGCAGCATGCCCGCCCGGGACGCCGGCCACATGGGGTACAGAAGGCGCGAGGACCAGGGTCCGACCCATAGAAATCACCATCCACGGGGGCCACTCTGACCCCGAGTCTGCCGGTGGGGCTGGAAGCCAAGGTCTCCGCGTGCAGAGGGGCTCAGTGAGCCTTCCATGCTCGAAGGGCCACCAGGCCTGTCCCCACCAGCCTGGGCCTGCACCGGGCATGGCCGGGAGCGGAGACTCGGGGAGCCCTCCCGTGGAGGTCTGAGCGCTTGTGGCCCATGCTGACCCTTAGAGAGGATGTCTTTGAGTTTTTTAGCTTCCGTTTATAATGCCTTTTTAAAAAGCACAAAACAACTCAGCGCCCCCAGCTCAGCGTCCCCAGCATGACCTCCACTGTGAGCTGCTCTCTGTCACCTGGAGGGCCACCCGTTGGCACCTCCACTTGTCCATCTATTTGACCCCGCTCTGCCCTTATGCACTGGGAGGGTATGAGGGCCTTTACCTGTCCCTGAGAATCGCCTCCCCCCCCCGGGGGGGCCCGGGCAGAGCCCTGCTCTGTGCTGGGGGTGGCTCAGCTTCGTGGTTGGCCGAGAAGGGCCAGGGCAGTGTGGGCCAGTGGTCTCTCTCTCGTCCCATGGATGCCCCAAGGAAATCCTGCTTTGCGCACCCGACACAGGGAGCTAAATCACGGGGCACCTCCGTTGCTGGCTGGCCAGCCCAGGTGGCGGCTGCAGGCACTTGGGGGCTGTGGGACAACTGCCCGGGGCTCAGTGTCCTACCAGTGGGTGCCTGGCACGGGCGCACACGGCAGCTGTAATCTGAGACTCGGCTGACTGCCCTGGTCGCCACTGCAGCCACCACCTGCGTGGCTACCAGCGGGCGCCTGGCACGGGCGCACACGGCAGCTGTAATCTGAGACTCGGCTGACTGCCCTGGTCGCCACTGCAGCCACCACCTGCGTGGCCACCTGCGTGGTCACCTGCATGGTCACTGCCCATTTCCAGCCTGGCAGAGCAGGGCCATGTGCATCTCACACACTGTGCATCCCCTGCCCAGGCGTGACTGTGGGCCAAGCGAGAAGGCATCCACACGGGCCTTCCTATGGGGCAGCTGGCCAGGTACAGGGTCCCAAGCCCCTCAGAAGTGGAGGGATTCGGAACAGCTAGATGGCCCCCATCCCCAGCCTGTGGGTGGCCATCGCCCTGTCCCTGTGCCTCGGCTGGCTCTGCTGATGGATAGGGCCCAGAAGTGGCCTTAAAGTCCAAGGAACACACAGCTGGGGCAGCCTGGTGCCCACAATGGAGTGAGAGACGCATGCCCTGGCGTCCTGGGGGCCTGGTCTCCCTGCTCTGGACAGGAGGCTGCTGCCCAGAGGGCCCCAATTACCGGAAGGGGCGAGGGTAGCCTTGGGGCCGGGGGGTCTTCCAGAGTGGGGCGTTGGTGACCTCTGGCTGCTGAGGCATGAGTGGGCTGGCTGGGTGTGGCTCTGAGTCACATCCTCTCCCCTCCCCGGCTGGTCCCCACAGCCAGAAGCCCAGATAAACCGGGCCTCTGTTTTCCCAAGGAGGAGGGGACGGGAGACAGTATTTCCCTTTCCTGTGACTGGACCTGCCTTTCGCGGTGCTGTGCCAAGGTCTTGGCTCACAGGCCCCTTGGACCCCCTGGCCTCAGCCCATGACTCAGGCCTCCCGGGGACCCGGAACCGCCCGAAGCTAGGGCAGGAAGAGATCCTGGATTAGCATGGAGGGCAGGTACATGGGCCTTTGTCATCTGTGGCCTGTCCCCAAAGTCCACTCTGGGGAAACGGCACCCCACTAATCCACCACAGACGTGCCAACAAAGGCTTGGCGGTTCACCTGTCAAGGATGCCCGGCCGGGCCCATCTCCAGGCTGCCCTGAGGTTGGCCACCCGTCCCCAGCCCCGTGCATCTGCTCTGAGGCCACGTGCAAGTGAAAACAGACAGCATGTGTCCTTCTGTGTCTGGCTCATTTCGCTCGGCAGGGTCCCCCAGGTGTCAGGGTTCCCTCCTGTTTAAGACTGCGTGACCGTCCACCGTGGGGAGGGACCACGTTTTGTTGGTCTGTTTGTCTGCTGGCGGGCACCGGGCTGCCTCCATCTCCTGGCCACCGTGAACGTGGCTGTGCGAAGGGCCCCTTCCTGTGACCAGTGCATGCGCGTGACCTGAGGTCACACAGAGAGCAGGCTGCCTGGGACAGGTGGGTGGTTCCAGTGGCCGGGGGCTAAGGGACAGTGCTGTGGTCCTGGAGGGGCCCGGGTGGCACCCACAGTGCCACCACACAGGCCTCCTGGCAGCCACAGAAGCCCACCTTCTCGTCACCCTGTGTCCACTCACATGCGGCCTGAGTGCGGGCGGCTCTGCTTGTCCGCCCCGTGGCTACCCAGAACTCCGTCCGTGCCCGGCCCCCACCTTTGGAACCAGTCCCTGCCTCGATCTCCCCACTTGCCCACGCCGGTGGCAGCCCTGTGGCCAGGGGTCCCGTGTCCCTCCCCCGCCAGCCCAGGGCCGCGGGGGTGGGCTCAGGGGCAGCTGCACGCATGCGCGGCTGGGGACCTGAGTTCCGCCCAGCGCGTGCCACCCTGCCCCCCGCCCAGAGCTGCCAATCGGGAGGGCCCTCGGCCTGGGGTGTGCGGACACTGTCCAGCCATCGAGGACGGGGCTCAGGACGCCCCGCACCTTTCCCTACAGATGGCATGTGCCTAGACTAGGGCCTGGTCACTACTGAGGACAGAGGCCTCTTCCCTGCCCCACTGCCCTGCAGGTGGCCATGGCTGCGAGGGGACCCTGCAGGCGTGGGGAGCAGGGGAGCGGGGTGGGCAGCCCGCTGGACCCTGAGCCCTGGCTCCCGGTCAGGTGGGCAGCACAGCGAGCCTCTCTCCCCACTTATTGGGCGGTGGGCTTCTCTTGGGCGTGGCCTAGTCAATAGTGAATAAGCAGATTAGCCCAGTGTGCCCTCAGCCGTGACGTCAGCGTTATCGAGGCCAGGATGTTGTCTCAGGTGGAGCTGGACAGGCCTAGGTGAGGCGGGCGTTCCCAGGCCGCAAACGGGCAGCAC
>NW_011889186.1:570055-573686 GCF_000151845.1 Pteropus vampyrus
GCGTTGCCCAGACTCCCCTGGCCCCCAGAAACCCCAGTGTGCATCTCGCCGGTGGCTGAGCCTCCCCTCCCCGCCTGTCACTCATTTCCTCTCTGCACCCCAGTCCGCTGGCAGCTGGGCACCAGCTTCCTGTCCTCAGCACACCCTCCACGCCCCTCATGCTGTCCTTGTCCAGGCGAGCACAGGCCTGGCAGAAATTCTCAGTGGCCTTCCTCGCCAGGCCCCCTCTGTGCGGCGTCTGCAGACATTCTGCCCCCGTCACTGGCACCCCGCTCTTACTCCCTCCTCCCCCCTCCAGCCTCCCCCTCAGGATTTAACCCTTCGAAGGCCATTCCCCGGGCATTGCTTTCCCCCCCCCCCCCCCCCCCCAGCCTCTCCCTCAGGATTTAACCCTTCGAAGGCCATTCCCCGGGCATTGCTTTCTCACTGCTGTCCCCAGCTCCGAGCTGTCTCAGGAGCCCTTCACCTCTCTGGGGAATAACGATGTGAAGAAACACGCATCTGTAATGATGCTCCTGGACCGACCCCAGAATGCCTTCCACACCTGCCCTCTGCCTCGGCTGTGGGAACGCTCCATGGGCCTGGATCCCGGAGTGGGGACAACATGGCCGGCCCGCGACAGACATGCTGCGTCAGCCCCGAGTAAGCCTGTGCCAGTTACTTTTAAGTAAGCCCCAGACTTTTAAGTAACTGACCGACGCACTAAGCGACCAGTGAGCCCGGGGCCTGCAGAACCCATGGCCCCCCTCAGCGGGGAAGCCTGGGGGAGCCACGGCAAAGCCAGCAAATGACAGGCCAAGGAAACTAACGGGGTGCGGCCCGTGCAAAGATTCATTAGCTACTGGAAAGGAAGCGCTTCCTCTGAGGAGCAGAGGGAACGTGATTTCGTAAGAAGAGTTATTACGGGGAAAGGAAACCTGTTTTAGAAAGCGTCTGTTAATTCAAGAAAACGCGGACTCAGGGAAACGCGAAGCAGAGACGCATGGAGAGGCATCGGGCTGGGGCGACAGAGGCGTGGGTCCACGCCGGGTGACGCGAGGAGGGGACACGGGGCCAGGTGACAGCCGCGGGAAAGGCACACGGGCAGGACGACCAGCACGACACCGAAGAGCTCGCGTGGAAGATACGGGACGTTCTCGAGAGCAAGGAGGCAAAGGGCAGAGGTCACGCTGGTGAGAGGCTCCTGTGGGTTTGGCAGGGTGGCTCCTGTCAGACCGACACGTCTGCCAGCGGAGGCGACAAACTCGGGATGAAAGACTAGAGAGCAGCCCCATGGGTGCAGCCGCGAGGAAGCGAAGCAGGCGGGGTGGGCCCCGTCCAGCTGGCTGCCCCCGAGAGCCTCCCAGTTTGCAGGCTGGTGGGGCGCAGGACCCACGCTGGGCTCAGGGGGGCTGAAGGACGAGAGCGGGGCAGAGTCCGGAGGTCGGCTGACCACGTTAGAGCTGCCTGACACCCCCTGGGCTCTCCGTGAAAGCCCCCCAAGAACCGAGCTTTGGGGGCTGGGTGCCAGGTCCCAGGATGCGTACGATGCCCCGGAATGACTGAAGCCGGAGGTCAAACTGAGAGACCAGATAACAGAGCCTGAAAACAACACCCTGGGGACCAGGTCGACGCCCCGCCCGTAACTTTAGCCATTAGCACAGAACGGGGCGCTGCCCCGAGGGAGACGCAGAATCGGGAGTGTCTGCCGTCTCACGCACAAGGTCCAGCGTGCGGTAAAACCCGTCGATGTGGTAACGTGGCCCATGACCGACAGCACACACCGGTCGCCCGCGTCGCTGCCAGGCACGTCCGAGGCACCTCCCCGCCTTTGGAATCATCGACGTGAGTTCTCTCGCTAAGGCAGAAACGGACCAAAACCACCACCCACAAGATAGCGAGCACACCCTCACACGCTTGAAAGTCCAGCAGCGTAGTGAGCTCTCTGTGACCCGCATTCAAAGAGGTCGTGCTGAGGAGGGCAGCTGACTTCTCAGAAGCAGCGGCGGCCCGGGATGACAGAAAGCGGCCTGTCTGCAGTGCCAAAGGAGGAAAGCTGGCAACCAGCGTCGACGTGCAGGTCTACAGGGAAGAATAAAGAGTATTAGACGTGGCAAGTGTGAGGGCGAAGAGGAATTTAAAAACTTTGAGCTTTTTCACCTTCTTTAAAGGAGTGTGGACCGTTATGAGCCGAAAACAACTAATTGCGGGGGTTTATGACACACACGGTCATTGCGTGCCCAGCGTGGCAGAAGTCACGGCGGCGGATAAGTGAGACAGGTCGTTCTGACTCCACGTCACATGGCCCGGCCTTAGCTCAGGGGACACCCGACGTGTTCCGGATGAATCCAGCGTACGAATTCAACTCCTGGACATCTACTCAAAAGGAATTTAAAAGTGTGTCTACAAAGAGACCTGTACCAAAATGGCGGCTTTGATCGATAATCATAAACGACTGGACATGACTCGAGAGGCAGGGGAAATAAATCACGGAAAACCATCCAGGAATAAAGAGAAGAGAGAGGTGGACACACGCCACGAATCCCCAAAACGCGTCGAGCGAGAAGGGCCCGACGCGCAGAGCTCCCACGTCACCCACCGTGCCATCCGTGCAGAGTCCCAGAACGGACAAGAATGAAGCTGGGTGACAGGGCCGGGAATGGGAACGAGCGTGGCGCTGACTGGGGGCCGACGTGCGGGGGTTTTGGGGTGATGGAGACTGTGGTGGCCGGTCTGTGGGTGCACGCAGGTGCCAAAACTCACTATTAACTTTAATTAATTTTATTGTATATAAATCATATGTTGATAAAGTTTATTTTAAAAGAAAATGAAAAAAAAGTTAACTGAAAAGAAATCTGGAAAGATGAGCAGAGAACAGACGGGCGAAACATAAAACGAATTGCAAGATGGTAGACGTGACCCCGAGCACCCCGACTGCGTAACGGGACCGAAGGCACATGGTAGACGTGACCCCGAGCACCCCGACTACGTAACGGGATCGAGGGCACAGGGAAAGAGAACTTTGGTCTTGCTCATTCACTTAGTTACTTGATGCTCCCCCATTTCCATGGACCAAAGTGCACAAAAACGGACAAACAGACAAAACCCTTCTCTCCCGAGGATGGGCGTTCAGTGGGGTCACCAGGTTTTGGTTATGTCATGTCACTGATCGGTATGTGATTCCACGTGGATATTTACCAGAGAGGAGAGCCAGCAGCGTGCGGGCAGTTGGGCAGACGGGGTGTTCGGACGCCGGAGGGTACCCGTAACGCCTGGCGTAGGAGGGGACGGGCCCTCCGAAGATGGTTAAGTCAAAGGATTGGAAAGAATATTTCCCATGGACCTTTTCTGGGAACTAGAAGGCCTGGGAGACACACCTCAGCCCATTAATCAGCAGAACACCCGGGATGGGGAGGTTGTGATGGAAGATGGGGCAGCCCGGGACGGTCTGGCTTCAAGGTCGTCTCAGACACCCGCGTGGTACGGCGACAGCGCAGAACGCTGGGGCCACAGATAACTCTGGAGAGACAGAGCATGAGGGGCGGCGGTCATTACCAGAACAAGACCGTCCTCGGGGCGGACCAATGGCGCTAACAGAAATGTGGATTCGGTGTTCAGAAAAGACAGTCTCTGTGATCATTTAAAACAGAGC
>NW_011889186.1:573841-580591 GCF_000151845.1 Pteropus vampyrus
AAAAAAAGTTAACTGAAAAGAAATCTGGAAAGATGAGCAGAGAACAGACGGGCGAAACATAAAACGAATTGCAAGATGGTAGACGTGACCCCGAGCACCCCGACTGCGTAACGGGACCAAAGGCACATGGTAGACGTGACCCCGAGCACCCCGACTGCATAATGGGACCAAAGGCACATGGTAGACGTGACCCCGAGCACCCTGACTACGTAACGGGATCGAAGGCACATGGTAGACGTGACCCCGAGCACCCCGACTGCATAATGGGACCGAAGGCACATGGTAGACGTGACCCTGAGCACCACGACTACGTAACGGGATCGAGGGCACAGGGAAAGAGAACTTTGGTCTTGCTCATTCACTTAGTTACTTGATGATCCCCCATTTCCATGGACCAAAGTGCACAAAAACGGACAAACAGACAAAACCCTTCTCTCCCGAGGATGGGCGTTCAGTGGGGTCACCAGGTTTTGGTTATGTCATGTCACTGATCGGTATGTGATTCCACGTGGATATTTACCAGAGAGGAGAGCCAGCAGCGTGCGGGCAGTTGGGCAGACGGGGTGTTCGGACGCCGGAGGGTACCCGTAACGCCCGGCGTGGGAGGGGACGGGCCCTCCGAAGACGGTTAAGTCAAAGGATTGGAAAGAATATTTCCCATGGATCTTTTCTGGGAACTAGAAGGCCTGGGAGACACACCTCAGCCCATTAATCAGCAGAACACCCAGGATAGGGAGGTCGTGATGGAAGATGGGGCAGCCCGGGACGGTCTAGCTTCAAGGTCGTCTCAGACGCCCGCATGGTACGGCGACAGCGCAGAACGCTGGGGCCACAGATAACTCTGGAGAGACAGAGCATGAGGGGCGGCGGTCATTACCAGAACAAGACCGTCCTCGGGGCGGACCGATGGCGCTAACAGAAATGTGGATTCGGTGTTCAGAAAAGACAGTCTCTGTGATCATTTAAAACAGAGCAGATATCCGCCAGAGAAAACGGGCAGAGAAAACGTGAACCGAACTGAGAAACACACAGAAGGCCAAAGGAAAGAGCCTCAGAGCAACTGGAGACGCCTGGCCTCGCTCAGCTGTGCTGACAAACGCACACCGGGTCTTCCTACGGAAAAGAAGCTGGACTTTGGGCTAAAGGGTGACCCCCCCGCCCAGACCGATCATGGCATTTACAAGAGACAGACCCAAGAATCGTGCCGCAGAGAAGTGACAAGTGACACGATCCCGGACAAACGTGAGCAGATACGAGCAGCCGCAATGGGGTCAACAGCCCAAAGGCAGAATTAAAACAAGAAACCACACAGGGTGAAGGGGAGGGTTTAGCACGACAGCAAATCGCGAGCATCGTTTATAAGACAAACACAGGACTCTGAAAGGCGGCGAGAAGACGGGCGGCCGGGGCCTCGGGACCTCGGGACCTCGGGCGCGAGTCGGCGGTGAGCATCCTGGCCCTATCCCCGCCTCACTCACGCTCCCGGGGCCTGAGCTGGGGAAGCGACAAGGCGCTGCAGAAACCTGCACCCCGAGCCGAAATGATGAGGAAAGGTGCAGCCTGGCCGAACGGGGGCGCTTAGTGATGGCGCCGTACTGCCCTCCTCCAGGCAAGCGCCACAGGAAACACGGCCCAGCCCCCAGCAAAGGCAGGACGGGGCAGCACCTTTGCTTGTGGGGCCGCCGCAAGGCGCCCAAGGGGCTCCCTGGGGGGTGGTGTCGGGGATGCAGGCAGGAAGCTGCGGTAACGAGGCCGCCTGCCCCCCAGAGTGTCTGAGGAGGACGCATGGGGAGCAAAAACCAGGACGATCTCACACAACAACCAATAGAGGCCGCACTGATGACAGATGTTAGGGTTATCCGGAAAAGATTGGAAAGCAGCTGCAAAAAAAAAAAAAGACAAGAAAAGAAAAGAAAAGAAAAAAGGTTCTTTTCTGAGCACATTGGGATAAGCGGGAAAACAAAGTCTCAGCAAAGAAATAGAAGATATAAAGGAGAAGCAACGGAAATGTTAGAACTGAAAATGACAGTGGCTGAAATAGAAGCGAACGGCCAGAACCCTCAACACGCGCGCTCTCTCCGGCAAGCGGAGGCGAGGAGCCAGCACGGTGGACAGAGGGAGACGAGTGGTCCCGTCTGATAAACAGAGAGGAAGGAGACTGGCAAAAACACGAACAGAGACTCAGAACGGTGGACGGGAACAGAAGATCGGATGCGTGTGTCGGTGGTGACCTGGGAAAGAGGAGAGCGGGCCGAAAAGTATCGAAAGAAACGAAGGCTGACGGCTCCCCCGATCTGGCCAAACACCTGCAGATTCAAGACGCCGAGCGAATCCCCAACCGGTTAAACCCAAAGAAAGCCACCCGGAGACACGCCAGAGTCGGACTTCTCAAAACTGAAGACACAAAGAAAAAGGAAAAGAAAAGCCATGGACGGCAGCGAGGGAGAAACGAGGCTTTGCCTCCTGGGGAAAAGCAGTTAGGACGAGAGCAAATTTCTCACCAGGAAACACAAAGGCTCAAAAAGCATGACATTCTTCGAGGGCAGGAGGGAAGCGTGGCCCGCCCGATGCCATGCCCGGGGGCAGCGACCTTCGGGGAGGAGCGAGAAGGCAAGACAGATGAAGGATGCGACGTGTCGCCGGACGGCGCACCTCACAAGCTCTAGCGGACGGGAGCCGGAAACTGATCCCTGAGAGGAGAGAGGTACAGACCCATGATCGCAGCTGAACCTGGGGCGTCAACACCCCGCAACAACTGACAGAAAGCTAAACAGAAAATCGACACGGGCGTAGAAGAACTTGACACCCACAGCAGGATGTAGCTGACATTCTCAGGACACTCCTCGCCCATGGGACACGTGCCAGCATGGACCACGAGCACTCAACAAACAACACCACCGAAATCACGTGGTTGGCTGTCCAACGACAAGGGACTCCAACTAGAAACCAGTAACAGGAAGTTAACAGAAACTCTCGGGGCCTGGCCGAGGAGGGGCGCCCAGCCGAGAACTGGGCAGGAGTGGGGAGGAGGCCCCCCAGGGTGAGGCTGGGCTGTGCCGAGGGGCGGGACGGCCCTGACCCAAGGCTCAGGGGCGCGTGCTGCGGACGCCCCTCCCCGGCTCTGCCAGGATACGGCAAGTTATTTTCTCAAGGTGGGGGTGAAAGCTTTGCCTTAAAAAATTCTTCCAATCAAGAAAAATTGTGGTAAAATACAAGTAACGAAATGTTTCTGTCGTAACCATTTTCAGCGCACAGCTCGGTGACATTAGGTAGCTTCGCACCCCTCCGCCCCCGCACCCGCCACCTACTTCCTGTCTGTACGAATCCGACTCCTCTGGGGACCTCACCTGAGTGGGGCCACACAGCGTTTGTCCTTCTGTGTCAGTCAGCAGTGTTCCCAAGGTGCACCCGCACGGTAGCAGGCGTCAGGACTTCTCACCTTTTTATGGCTGAGTGACATTCTGCGTGTGGGTGGCCTGCTCTTTGCTTACCCTCTCATCCGTTGGTGGGCACTCGGGGTGCACGCACCTCTTGGCTGCACTGACTGACAGCCCTGTGACGGTGGGGGTGCACGCACCTCTTTGAAACCTTGTATTTAATGATTTTGGGGATGCACCAGGATTAGTGCTTTAATTTTTACAAGTGTGATTTGATACTGAGGAAACACCTTTAAAATGAGCTGGTAGAACTCGACGCCCCCCTCCCTCCTTGTCAGAGGGACCAGCTTGTGCCCTGGGGAGTCGCCTGGAGGGACCCAGGAAGGAGGGACGTTTGTGGCCCCTCTCTCCTCTCTCCCGAGGCTGACTTGACCCTGATTGGTGACTTTTCTTTGTCCTAATGCTGGCAAACCCTGGCAGGCCGGCAGCCAGGGGCGGTGAACGTACAGGTGGCCGCGCTGCTCAGGGGGCAGAGGACCGGGGATCCTGAGTGGCACGGAGCCGCTCCCTGACCCCTCAGTGCCCTGGCCGCTCGAGGCAATCGGGACACAAAAGTGCCCACCTTCAGAGAACGCTGGCCCCACTGTCTCAGACCCTGGGGGATATGTGGGTCAGGGGCGAGAGAGAACTGGCCGCCCGGGGGGAGGGGGTCTGTTCCAGGGTCCGCTGCGAAATTAATGGCGGATATGGGGCTTGGGGAAGGGGGCTGTGGCCTCTAACCGTGGGGGGGGCGAGACAAGTGAAGCTGAGGAAGGGGGCGGCACGGTGGAGGGGCCTGAGGGGCCTTTGCGTTTCCTGCGGCAGGAGGAGCGGGGAGGGGGCCAGGGTGGGGGCGGGGGGCTCCAGGAGCCTGGGCAGAAGAGGCCAGCGGGGCGGCGGGAGCCGCTGTGGCAGTGGGCGGGGCCTCGCAGGGGACCCGAGCTGGCGGGGGACGGGGCAGAGCCGCGCGTCTTGGTGGGGGGGGCCTCACCGCCGGGTGATCCGGGGAGGAATCGTGTTTGCCCAGTGATTCAGGTGAACAAACACGCGCACGCACATTCCCATCAGTGCGCCCCGCCACGAAACCAAATTTACCTCCCCTCCCTTTCTTGGCCGCTCGCAGGCACCCCAGCCCCTCGGCTGACCCCACCCGTGGGCACCCGATGGCTCTGTGCCGGCCGGAGGCAGAGCAGAAGGGCCTGCGCCTTCCTGCGCGGCCCGGGAAGCTCCTGGCTTGGCAGGTGCGCAGCCGCCCCGCGCTCCATCAGGGCTGCAAGTCCTGCCCGCCTGGGGACCGTGTCCCCGCCGCCTGGGGACCGCCCCGCCCCGCCCGCGCGGAGCCCGCTTCCTCCTCACGGGTCTGGGGCACTCGGCCCTTTCATGTCGGTAATCACGCTCCATCACACCGGAGACGCGGCGACCCCCCGCAAGCTGCCCATTCCCCACCGGGACGTCAGCAGTCACAGCAGCTGCTGCTCGAGCGGGGCCCCCCCCACCCCGCGGTCCCTGCGCCAGGTGCGGCTGCGGTGTGGACGCTACGCCGCGGGGTTGGGCCGCTGCCCACGGTTTTAGGTGCCTTGAGGACGGAAAGGTGCTGTCCATTTAACTGTCAGGAAGGACCTGGGCGCAATTCCAGGTTCTTTAAAATGCACGAGAAGTCAGAGGACTGTCGCATGACCACCCCTTTCCACAGATGAGGGGGGAGCTTGGCAAAGGCCGGAGATCATCCAGTCTCAGGGTGGGGGGGGTGGCCACCCAGGGGATGTGGGGGTACTTCCCGGGGACCAGACATAGCTCAGGGGACACTTCGCTGGTTCGTCCACTTGCTTGTCCTGGGGCAGAGTCCTCTGGTCCCTCTGTGGTCTCTACTACCGCCGTCTCCAGATGCGTCCCCGGCACAGAGAGGGTGACACGCCGGCTGGGGCCGGGTCGCAGCCTTCACCCAGGGTCTGGAGCCCCACCTTGGGCTCTGATTTCCCGGGCCCCACCTGGCCAGGTGTCTCCCACCTGTGTCATCCACAGCGTGGGGATAACACAGTTCCTCCCACACGGGGTCGGAGGGTTTGGGCTTTTTAAGAACTGAATTAATTAAACAACGAAAGCCTCCCCAAGAAGTGTGCCTGGCCTGCCAGGTGCTCCCACCAGGCCTGGCTACTGCCAGGGCGTCCGAGCTGCCGGTCAGACTCAGGGCTGCAGAGACGGGGTGGCAGTCAGGGCCGGTGGAGCCCGGAGACAGCCGTCCACCCCAGCGTATGGATGGAAAACAGAAGCCACGACTGTCTCTCCGCCTCAGATGCGTGGCGGTCCAGGCCCTGCCTTGCGCCCATGCGCCCGGCATTAGCGGATCCGGGGTTGGTGTGCAGCTGTGGACCTCTGGGCTGGAGGCGTGCCCTGAGTGGGGCTGGACTTCGAGTCTCCCCACTGCAGGCCACCCCTCCAGCCCCCCACGGGCACCGGGCAGTGGGGAAGGCCTGCAGCTCTGGCAGGAGAGTCTGGGCAGCTGGCCAGGCGCACCGTGGTCATCCCCTGGCCCTGGAGGGAGAGCACCAGCCCCATGGAGCCCGGTAGGGAAGGACCGACAGGCTGCCCCCCAGGACAGAGCCCCAGCTGCAGCCTCGTGGAGAAGACACGAAGGCTGGGCAGCGTCTGGCCTGCGCGGCTGCAGGGAGGACCCGGCCCCTCCCCACCCCCCCGGGGTCTGCCGGGCGGAACAGACTGACCCAGTAGCTCTGCAGGTCCCCTTCGTCAGGACCTCGACCGTGCCCGAAACTGGAATGGAAGCGACAGGCCGGGGAGAAACATGGCCCTGGCCACCTGGGCCAGGGACAGCTGGGCTGCGGGCGGGGTCAGGGTCGGGGTCAGGCCAGGGCCCCGCGTTTCTGGTAGCCCAGCGGCCGCCTTCTCTACTGGCGGGATTGGGGGATCGGGAGGGTTGAGGAGTGGGTGGGACATCTCGGTGGGTGGGGGGCAGCCCTGTGCCTGTGCCCAGGAGAGGGGACCCCTGAGGGAGCTGCGGCTGCTTCTGTCACATCACGTGTCTGCGGAGTGCTGTGAGCGGCCACCGTGCAGGGCCAGGTGGGGTCCCCCAGATCCCCCGCCTGCAGGGCCCCGGCCCGCCGGGGGCCTGTGCGTGGCCGGACCCCGGGCTGGCAGGCACTTCATCCTCACTTGCGTTGGCGTCCGCTCAGTGGCCCGTCACCGACGGCTATCTGAGGCCCACTTCCTGTCCCAAGTCAGAGCAGCCTGAGTGAGTCAGTGGCCAGTGACAGCGTGACAGCAAGAGCGACACCCCGAGGTGCAGCCAAAGCCTCCACCCCGCTCGCCGCGTCCATCC
>NW_011889186.1:580641-581170 GCF_000151845.1 Pteropus vampyrus
ACAGGCTGCCCCCTTCGCAGCCCCAAAGTCACGGCTGGTCCCCTCAGGACAGAGCCCCAGCTGCAGCCTCGTGGAGAAGACACGAAGGCTGGGCAGCGTCTGGTCTGCGGGGCTGCAGGGAGGACCTGGCCCCTCCCCACCCCCCCGGGGTCTGCCGGGCGGAACAGACTGACCCAGTAGCTCTGCAGGTCCCCTTCGTCGGGACCTTGACCGTGCCCGAAACCAGAATGGAAGCGACAGGCCGGGGAGAGACGCGGCCCTGGCCACCTGGGCCAGGGACAGCTGGGCTGCGGGCGGGGTCAGGGTCGGGGTCAGGCCAGGGCCCCGCGTTTCTGGTAGCCCAGAGGCCGCCTTCTCTACTGGCGGGATGAGGGGATCTGGAGGGTTGAGGAGTGGGTGGGACATCTCGGTGGGTGGGGGGCAGCCCTGTGCCTATGCCCAGGAGAGGGGACCCCTGAGGGAGCAGTGGCTGCTTCTGTCACATCACGTGTCTGCGGAGTGCTGTGAGCGGCCACCGTGCAGGGCCAGG
>NW_011889186.1:582303-590082 GCF_000151845.1 Pteropus vampyrus
ATTGGGGGATCGGGAGGGTTGAGGAGTGGGTGGGACATCTCGGTGGGTGGGGGGCAGCCCTGTGCCTGTGCCCAGGAGAGGGGACCCCTGAGGGAGCTGCGGCTGCTTCTGTCACATCACGTGTCTGCGGAGTGCTGTGAGCGGCCACCGTGCAGGGCCAGGTGGGGTCCCCCAGATCCCCCGCCTGCAGGGCCCCGGCCCGCCGGGGGCCTGTGCGTGGCCGGATCCCGGGCTGGCAGGCACTTCATCCTCACTTGCGTTGGCGTCCGCTCAGTGGCCCGTCACCGACGGCTATCTGAGGCCCACTTCCTGTCCCAAGTCAGAGCAGCCTGAGTGAGTCAGTGGCCAGTGACAGCGTGACAGCAAGAGCGACACCCCGAGGTGCAGCCAAAGCCTCCACCCCACTCGCCGCGTCCATCCGCTGTCCTCCCGTCTCCGTGGCAACGCCTGTGCGGTCCCGCTGGGCCGGACCCCAGCCCTCCTGCCGGATTCCCGCAAGCCCACGAGCTTGTCAGATCCGGGGGGCTGGCAGCCTTTTGGGTCACTGCCCTGGGCCAGGCACGTCCCCAAGTGTGTCCCTGCTCCCTGTGCACAGACAGCCCCTATCGCGAGTCCCCTGCCCGTGCCACCCTCTTCCTGTAAGGGTTTTCAGGGTCCCCTTTCCACATGAGGAAAATGACGCTCGCGGAGGCAGCAGCACGTCCCAGCCTCACCCCAGCCTCACCCCAGCCTCACCCCTCGCCCCGCACCACCTCTCCCGGGTGTGAAGCCCCGGGGCGGACAGAGTCACAGTCACTGCTGGGCTGCTTTAGGGGACCCCTTTGCCTCCCGACCTCTCCACTGTCCCTACTGGGCTTGGGGAGGTCATGGGGAAGGACCCTGATCTTTGAGGCTGGGTTACTGGCCCCACGCCTGCCATGACCTCTGACCCCTCCCCATGGGCCCCCAGAGCTGGACGCTCCGGCCTGGGGCACCTGGCCTTAGATTTTCAGGGGACGGGAAGGCAGCTTGGTGGGACCCCAGGAGGAAGCCCCGGACAGCCGGTGGCACGGATGCCAACATGGGCAGGTACCGCCACCCTGGGCCCCAGCAGTGGCCTGGGCAGCTTATTCTGGGGTGTGTGCCTGGGAAGTGTGCCGGGGCCTGGGAGCGCCCAGGCTGCAAGCTCTGGGCAGCCGATGGAGCCCGCTGCCTGGCTGGGTCAGGCCAGCCTTGGACGTGCAGGGCATGACCCAGGCCGGTGACAGATGGGTTGGGGGTTGTGGCGTGGACTCAGGCCTCCGGGGAGTGTGGTTGACCTGATGCCTCCCTGCCTTTCTGGGGTCATGAGGGTTACAGGCCTGTCACTCACACTCCCCTTGGCCTGGGTCCTGGTCCCCAGCTGCAGACCCTCAAGCTTCCCTCCAGGCCTCCGGTTCCTAACACCCACTAGTCTAACGGCAAGCCAGACCCGTCCACCCTGCCTGCCCCTGGGGACGCGCCTCTGCCCTGCTTAGCACCAGGTGACCTCGTGCCCAGCTCTGAGGCCTGACAGGGAGCCCCAGCTACCCCAGTGGGTCAGAACGGATGAAGCGCCAGGCTTCTGGGCACCCACTCACTCACCACATCTGGCACCCTCCCCTTCTCGCCCATGACCACTCACTCACACACTCATCCGCTCACTCATTTACTCAGGCCTCATTCATTCATTCAATCACCCATGCATTCATTCATTCACTCTGCACTCGACCATTCATTCATCTACTCATTCGCCCACTCACTCATTTACTCATTCATTCGCACACTCACTCATTTACTCATTCATTCGCACACTCCTCAGCCATCCATCCATTCATTCATTCATTCACTCATTCACCCACTCATTTACTCACTCATTCATTCAATTACCCATTCGGTCATTTACTCGCTCATTCATTTGGCATTTCGTTCATTAATCCACTCACTCGTCCACTCACTCGTTCATTCACCCACTCATTCATCCATTCATCCATTCACTCATTTATTAATCCACTGATCTATTCACTTATTCGTTCATTCATCACTCTATACTCCCCCACATCCCTGTGATCTGTGAGACACACTCTCTCCTAGGTACCAGGGCCAACTTAGGACATGGGGAGGGGATCTTAGGCCCCTCCCCAGCAGGATGGGGGCCCAGCCCAGCCACTCCCACCCCCATTGCTGACACGCCTCCCTAGGTGGGGTCTCCTGGTCAGGCCCAGGAGGAGCTGCCAGTCTCGCGGGGGTGTGTGGCCACCCGGGAGGCAGAGGCTGAGTCTAGCCCCCGTGCGGGCACCCGGGGCCTAACGCTCGCCTCCATGGCCTGGGGCCAGGTGTCCATCGTGCTTTGGTGGCTTCTCTGACGAAGCCCATCGGGGTAAATACCCATGGGGATGGTTTCTGGGCTGGGGCCAGTTGGCATCTCCCCAACTAGTGGGCACAGACACTCCTGCCCCTCATGACCACAGGCCCACATGCGAGTCCATCTGGCTCAAGGCTCCCCACTGCCCGGGTGGGGCCAGGTGCCAAAGCACAGCCAGCACTCCGGGCAGCACCGGGCTGGGGGCTGCCTGGTGGGGAAGCATCTTGTCACGGGGGGTTCCACCCCCCAAGCCCCTCTCCAATGAGGGATAGGTTGGCCCTGGGAGCCCCGTTGGCAGTGAGGACACCGGTGACCTTTCTAGGCACCAGGAACTCAGGGGTCTGGCTGCACAGAAGTGCTCAGAGCAAGTTTGGGGTGGCGGTCCAGGAGGAGAATGCCTGAGGCCAGGACTTGGGGAGCCCTCAGGAAACCAGGCCCCACCTGGCACACACGCCCACTTCTGCTTGTCTCCAGCTGCAGCCAGACCAAAGCAAGTGCCCACTGTTTACCTGGGCGAGCAGAACCACAGCTCTGCTCCGCCCACTCACGTGAAGCCACTGGGGCTGGAGCCAGCTCTGGGGCTACAAAAGGCTCCTGCAGACTCAGGTCCCTCCTCAGAGGCTGCCCCTGGGGACGTCTCCCCCTCCACGCGATGGGTGTCGGCTGGAGGCAGCTGGCCGTGCTTTGGGCCTTGGCTCTCGCCCTGGCCTGCGCCCAGCACACAGGTGAGCTTCCCGCTGGCTGGCGTGCCTTGGCCACGGCCCGGTGCCCCTGCTCCCCCAAGTCCTGAGGTGGCCCTGGTCCAGGGCGGCCTTGTCCTGGGCTCCGGACAAGCCTCGTGAGCTGCTCCGGCAGCTTGACCTTGCCCCCATCTCTAGCTGTCTTGCAGGTTCCAGCTCTGGGGGTTGGGGAAGGGTTCCCAGGGCTGAGGGGTCCCAGTGGGGGCATGGCCTCTAAGGACCCCAGAAATCAGAATCATAGCATATGACGAGGTCTCGCAGTGGCCTCGGGGCCGACACCGCTGTCCCTCAGACCCCACCCCGGCCTCTGCTGTGCTGAGTCCCACTCGCTCGGTGGCCCTGAGCACCCCCTTTGGAGTGCAGCCGCGTCCTCACTCGGCCACCAGATGCCCTAACCTGCTCCACATTTTCCTGCAGAGGCCTAGTGGCCTCCCGGCAAGCTGTCAGGCCCTCTGGCTTACCAGCTGACCTCTCAGCGGGCCGCAACCTGTTTTGTCCCCACATCTGAGCAAGGACACCAGTGCCCAGCCTGTGGTGGACACTCGCCGTGAAAGAATGAGTAGTGACTGAATAATTGGCCCCTGGAGATACCCAGTCAAGGCTAGGTGACACCCCCAGAATGTTTGTGGGTGAAGCTGAGGGGGTTGTAGCTCAGCCGTGGGCCTGGGAGACTCTCCCCCTTTGAGGCCACGTGCCTGCCCTACACCTGCTCCGGGGGGCGCCCTCCCCTCCTCCCAGAGGCAGGGCCCAGGTGGGCTCTGCAGAGCACCTGAGCCTCCCTCCTGTCCCCCAGGGACCCACGGTGTCTCCCCACCTGTCAGAGCTGCCCCAGTGGCCCCAGTTGGCAGACCTCTGAGTGGCGACTTGCCTTGGGTACCTCCCAGTCTGCCCCACCAAAGGGTCGGGACGTGGGGGCTAAGGGATACCCCTGCACACACAGCCCCTGCCGGTCGCCTGGAAACTCCCCTGTAGGCTGCTAGCTATGTTCTCACCGTCCTGCAGAGAGGGGGTGACAGGCCGGAGGACCAGCTGAGGGACGTCTTCATTCCTCCCTGTCTAACTCCTGATGTGTCAGCTGTGCCCGAGTCTTCTCAGCCTGGAGGAGGGGCTGGCGGGTGCCTCCCTGGGCATTTCTGTGTGGGTGCTGCGTGTGCAGAGCAGGGAGCATGGGGTGCGGTCCTTGTGGCTCCGGGAGAGGTGGGGGGACAAGGTGTGCTCCAGCCAATTCATCTGCATTTCCCCAACTGGCTCCTAGGGGGCCCGCCTGCCCCATCTCATCACCCAAGGGACTGTCTTCAGACACCAATGAGACTCGGGCACTTTTGAGGTTCTGGGTACAAGGAGTCCCGCATGCCAATGGCCTTCTGGGCCGTGTGGGTGTGACCACGGACAGCCCTGGGTGTTCCAGTCCAGCACGAGAGGACGTGAAGGGCAGAAGGAAGCCTTTGCCCACAGAGGCCTCCAGGCCACGAGTGTGTGCTGGGCAGGGAGGCCGCATGGCACAGTCCGGCTGGCCAGGGAGCCCACAGCCTCAGACGGCCACTTGGCATCTTGCTGGGCACAGACCCCCACCTCCGACGCTGTGTGTGTGGGCGGTAGGCACGGGGGCTGTGCGTCAATGCTCTCCTTCCTGCAGGTGACCCCCTCCTCGGGGTGACCATCCTCCCGCCTCTGAGGACCACCCCCGTGATGCGAGGTGAGTGTGACCTTGCGAGGCCGGGCCGGGGGCCTTAGTTAGCTGGGCCCTCCTCCCTCAGACCTGGGGGTGCAGCTTTCGGGAGACTGTGACTGAGTGTTGACAAAGGGCCCAGGACGTTTAGATCTCACCTCCCCAGACGCCTGCCCTGGGGCAGCGGGGGTTCCAGGCGGGGCAATGGCAGGTTCCAGGCAGAGCAGCGCAGGTGCCAGGCAGGGCAGCATGGGTTCCAGGTGGGGCAGCGGGGGTTCCAGGCGGGGCAATGGCAGGTTCCAGGTGGGGCAGTATGGGTTCCAGGCGGGGCGCCCTCAGCACAGTCCCTGCTACCTTGCAGCCCTGAATGCGGCGCACAACGGGCGCGTGTGCAGCACCTGGGGCGACGCCCACTACAAGACCTTCGACGGCGACATCTTCCGCTTCCCCGGCCGCTGCAACTACGTCTTCTCCGCGCATTGTGGCTCCGCCTATGAGGACTTCAACGTCCAGCTGCGCCGCAGCCCCGAGGCCAACGCCACCACTCTGAGCAGGGTCACCATGAGGCTCGACGGCACAGTCATTGAACTGACCAAGAGCTCCGTCCTGGTCAATGGCCGCCCGTGAGCCTGGGCCCCTGGGTGGCCGTGGGAGGGACATGGAGTCACCTCCGTGAGTGTAGCCGGGTGGGGTCTTCCCTGGGCCCTGCGCTTGGCCAAGAACCCTGTCCTTCTTGGCCCCAGGGTTCTTGTGCTGCCTCTGGAAGTGTCCCCTTCCTAGTGCTCCTGGGCCCCCTGTCCTTGTCACACCCACGGGCACTGTCTGTGGCACAGTGGCCTTGTCACATATATGACCGTCCCCGCCCATCGCCCCGTCCTCACGCGCCCTCGCGCCTCAGCCGCCCCTCTCCGCAGAATCCAGCTGCCCTTCAGCCAGTCGGGGGTCTTCGTTGAGCGCGGCAGCAGCTACCTGAAGGTGGTGGCCAGGCTGGGCCTCGTCTTCATGTGGAACCAGGACGACAGCCTCCTGGTGAGTCTGGGGCAAGTGGGGGCTGCCACCCGTGGGCGACGGCCTCTCGAGAGGCCATACACGGTGCATGGTGAGGGAAGGGGTGTTCTGGGTGAGGGTGACTGGGAAGGCGGGGAGAGGACGGGCCCCTGGGCGTCCCTTCCAGGTCAGAGCACTGCCTGAGAAGCCCCAGCCTCCTCGGGGTGTCGCTCGCCCACACGTCCTCTGTCCCTCCATCCTGGGCGACCCTGGTGGGCCAGGCATCTGACATGTCATTTCGTTCCAGCTCGAGCTGGACACCAAGTACGCCAACCAGACCTGCGGGCTCTGCGGAGACTTCAACGGTATCCCTGGCGTCAACGAGTTCTTCTCCCACGGTGAGCCCAGGGGCACTGCCACCGTCGGCTCCCTGCAGGGCTGTCCTCCCAGTCCGAAGTCATGTCTCCAACTGCGTGCACATGTACCCACACGCCCACGTACCTGCACCCGAGCAGAAAGATCTGCACACAGCCACATGATCTAGCATGCACACGTGCACATGTGTGCACATCCATGTGATCTGGCATGCACATCTGGACACCTGCATGATGCCGGCATGCACGCCTGCACACTCACACGATCCCAATATGCACACCTGCACACTCACACGATCCCAGCATGCACGCCTGCACACTCACACGATCCCAGCATGCACACCTGCACACCCGCACGATCCCAGCATGCACGCCTGCACACTCACACGATCCCAGTATGCACACCTGCACACCCGCACGATCCTGGCACACTGTACGGTTTGCAGCGACGCGTGGGGCCCTCTCAGGTCGCTCTGGGCAGTGGGCACCTCTGTACCCCACACTCTCACCTGAAATTACAGACCAGCCTCCAATCAGACACTGTCACTGCTCCTGGTCAAGTTTTTGCCACCAAGCAGTGGCCTTTTGTGCAACCCACACCCAGGCCCCGGAAGCCCCACAGTGTGGGCGGGGAGGTGGGCATAGCTGGGACATGTGAGGCGTCAGGGGGCCAGGGGCACAGGGAGCCAGTGAAGAGCCCAGCGCTGTGCTTCCTGCAGATGCCAGGCTGACCCCCATCGAGTTTGGGAACCTGCAGAAGATGGACGGCCCCACGGAGCAGTGTCAGGACGCTGTCCCTGTGGCCCCGGCCAACTGCTCCACAAGCACTGTGAGCCCCAGCAGGGAGGGGCGGCGGGCGGGGGCCTGCTCCTGCAACCTGGGCGGTGGTGGGGGCTGTGGGCCGAGGCCTTCGAGAGCCGGGAGACAGCGTGGGCTCCCCGCTCTGCCCCCAGGGTATCTGCAAGGGGATCCTGAGCGGGGAGCCGTTTGCGGGCTGTAATGCCCTGGTGGACGCCGGTAGCTACGTGGACACCTGCCAGCAAGACCTCTGCCTCTGCGAGCACACCGACCTGACCCGCTGCCTCTGCCACACCCTGGCCGAGTACTCCCGCCAGTGTGCCCACGCCGGGGGGCTGCCCTTGGACTGGCGGAGCCCCGACCTCTGCCGTGAGCGCCTTGCCGCCCTGCCCGTCACCCTGTCACGCCCCGGGCTCAGGGGCAGGGGCAGGCTGTGACACGGGCCCTGCTGTCCTCCTTACAGCCCAGACGTGCCCCCTCAACATGCAATACCACGAGTGTGGCTCTCCCTGCGCTGACACCTGCTCCAACCGCGAGCACTCCCAGCTCTGCGAGGACCACTGCCTGTCCGGCTGCTTCTGCCCAGAGGGTGAGACGGAGACCCCAGCCCCACCAGGCCCCCTGAGAGTCACACAGATGCATTCGAGGTCCCCGGGCGATCGGCGCTGCTACGCCGGACGCTTGGAATGAAAGCCTCTGTCCTGGCCCGCGGTGTTCCTGAGCCCCTGGGTGTGGGAGCCTCTGAGGGGCAGGGCCACCAGGGACAGAGGGCCTGTCCCCTGCACACGCTCGCTCGGTGGACACAGCCTGGCACCTGCCACATGGCCTGCCCACTCCTGCAGGGATGGT
>NW_011889186.1:591252-592504 GCF_000151845.1 Pteropus vampyrus
GTGAGCGGCTTGGGGCGAGAGACGTGGCCTCCGCACCTGCCCCAGCCCACAGTCCTCGTCTCAGAGAAACCTCGGGATGCGAATGGGCCCAGGGGCCCCGTCATCAGCCCGTCCTCATGGGAGCTACCCACGGCGAGGCCTTGCAGACACATCTCACAGCTGCCGGGGCTGTGGGGGGTGGACAGGGGTCAAGCCCTGGCCTCGCTGCCTGGTGAGACCACACTCTCTGCTGCTCCCAGGTCATCGTGATCAAGGCCAGCGGGGAGGTGTTCGTGAACCAGCTCTACACCCAGCTGCCTGTCTCGGCAGGTGAGGGCTGGGCCCCAGCCTCCCCTACCTCCCAGAGGGTCCCGCACCTTGCACCCCACGGAGACCCTCGTTCTCTGTGTCCGCAGCCAACGTCACCCTCTTCAGACCCTCGACCTTCTTCGTCATCGCCCAGACAAACCTGGGTCTGCAGGTGGACGTCCAGCTGGTGCCCACCATGCAGGTGTTCGTGAGGCTGGCGCCTGAGCTCCGAGGGCTGACCTGCGGTAAGAGACGCCACCGCCCTGTCGCCTGAGCCCACCCTCGGAGTCTGGGCTCACGGGCCTCACGCCACCCCCACCCCCGGCCCAGGTCTCTGTGGGAACTTCAACCAGAACCAGGCCGACGACCTGCGGGCCCTCAGCGGCGTGGTGGAGGGCACGGCCGCCGCCTTCGCCAACACCTGGAAGACGCAGGCCGCCTGCCCCAATGTGAAGAACATCTTCGAGGACCCCTGCTCCCTCAGCGTGGAGAATGGTACGTATGTCCACCTGCCCGTGGCCCGGGCCGTGGAGGTGCAGGCACGGGCTCCAGCTGTCCACTCCGGGCCTGTGGGGTGCGTCCGGGGGCAACTCGGCAACTCGCCAGCACGTGCAGTCGCTCGGGCCACAGTGAGCCGGGAGTCGGGAGGAAGGCACAGGGAGCTGGGGGAAGCCCTCTTCATGGGCGCCCACCCAGGCGGGGGTGGTGCTTAGGAGTTCGGGGTGGAGGGAAGGGGTGCACCACCACGCAGCCCCCCGCGGATGCCACATGCGCCCGCTGACGCCATTTGTCCTCCGTCCACAGAGAAGTACGCTCAGCACTGGTGCTCGCGGCTGACTGACCCACAAGGCCCCTTCGCCCAGTGCCATGCGGCCGTGAGCCCTGGCACCTACTTTTCGGTAAGGCCGCCCACCTGCCTCTCCCCTCTGGCCGCACAGACGCCCCCAGGGGGTCTGGGAGGGCC
>NW_011889186.1:594029-595275 GCF_000151845.1 Pteropus vampyrus
GCGTTGAGTGTGCAGCGGCCGTGTCCCTCGGAGTAGGCTGGGCAGGTGGTGGCTGAAGTCCCCTGAGTGGTCACTCTCTCCCCAGTCTGTGTCCCCCCTATGGCCTACTTTGACTGCCGCAATGCCACGCCTGGGACTGTGGGGGCCGGCTGCCAGAAGAGCTGCCAGACCCTGGACATGGACTGTGTGAGTGTCCCATGACCCTGGTGGTCCCCAAGGACCCCAGGGACTGCCAGTGCTTCTGGGGACCCCAAGGACCCCACACCTGCTTGGCCCTCATGGGCACCTGTGGAGACGTCCGTCCAGGCTGGCCCTCGGAGGACCCCTGCCCGAGTGTCTGCTGCGCCCGCTGCCCTGTGGCCCCACACGGCCCATGCGGCCCTGCTGTCATCTCAGGGTGCCCTCCGCCCCCCTGCAGCGAGCTCTCTGTCCCGGCTCATCCACTGAGTTTTGTCTGCCCTGCCCACAGTACAGCCCTCAGTGTGTGCCCGGCTGCGTGTGTCCTGACGGGCTAGTGGCCGATGGCGAAGGTGGCTGCATCGCTGTGGCTGACTGCCCCTGTGTGCACAATGAGGCCAGCTATCAGGCTGGCCAGACCGTCCGGGTGGGCTGCAACACTTGGTACGGGGGACTTGGGGTGCCATCCTCGGGGGGAGGCGCAGCCCAGTCAGGTGTCCGGAAGGCCCCGCGGAGCCTGTGGGAGGGACGCCCCGCCCGCGCCAGCTCTGGCCTGACCAGTGGCACCCCTCCCAGCACCTGTAAAGGCAGGATGTGGCAGTGCACAGACGAGCCCTGCCTGGCCACCTGCACCGTGTATGGGGACAGCCACTATCTCACCTTCGACGGACAGCGCTACAGCTTCAACGGGGCCTGCGAGTACACGCTGGTCCAGGTGGGGCCCGAGCTCCCGGCTTCCCGCACTCCTGCGTCGCGCCCCCCACCCACCAGCTGCTGTCATCCCCGGCCCCGTCAGCCCCGTCCCCGCCCTCAGCCCCGGCCCCGCCCTCAGCACTGTCCTGCCTCCTGTTGGGAAGGTGATTAGGGTTTTTCTTGTCTCCGCAGAATGACTGTGGAGGGAATGGCAGTGCCCAGGACACCTTCCATGTTGTCACTGAGAATGTCCCCTGCGGCACCACAGGGACCACCTGCTCCAAGGCCATCAAGATCTTCCTAGGGGTGAGTGAGGGGCCGGGACACCCCTGGGAGGCTCCAGGGAGTCCTAGGAAGGCCTCATGTTTCCTGCTGA
>NW_011889186.1:596680-598789 GCF_000151845.1 Pteropus vampyrus
AGGGGTCCGGCGGCGGCCTTAGCCTCTGTCGTCTACCCTCAGCCCTGTTCTGCGACTACTACAACCCTCAAGGGGAGTGCGAGTGGCACTACCAGCCCTGCGGGGCGCCCTGCCTGAGGACCTGCCGGAACCCCAGCGGCCGGTGTCTGCATGACACGCAAGGCCTGGAAGGTGGGCCACTGCCCTGCAGGCCTGGGGGTGGCTGTCCCAGGAGTCCGGGCTGGACTTTTCCTGGCCTCTCCGGGTGCCTTTGTGGGCACAGCCCCGTGCTCCCCGTGGCGCTGTGGGGGAGGCCCAGGGCTGGGGACTGTGGAGGCCGTGGGCGTGCAGGGGGGACTCACGCCTCTCTGGCCCGCAGGCTGCTACCCCAGGTGCCCACCAGAGGCTCCCACCTTCGACGAGGACCAGATGCGGTGCGTGGCCACATGCCCGCCACTGCCTTGCCAAGTCCAGGGCAAGTCATACCGGCCGGGCGCGGTGGTCCCCACAGACAGGAACTGCCACTCCTGGTATGTAATTTGCAAGCGAGGGGCCTGCAGCCTGCGGGGTGTCCGCCTGCCACACCCAGGGGCCTCATCCCTTCAGGAGGGGTCCCCGGCCTGGGCTCCTGAGGGGGCACCAGAGCCTCCTGTTGCAGAACAAGGGATGCTGGGGGGTGAAGGGGAGGAGTAAGCAGAATAGGGCCGGGGTGGGGGGTAGGCACAGCCTGTTGCCACCAAGGACCTTGGGACAGACGCCCTGGATGGGGAGTGACATCGCGTCAGGGGGGCTCACTGGTCATTGACTGGAAGGGGCTCTCTGAGAGGGTGTGACCATAGGCCCACAGGGCTCCCCCACAGGGGCTGCCCCCACCCACCCTGCACCCCAGACCCACCTTCTTCCTCCTACTGCCAGCATTTGCACAGAGAGTGGCGTCCAGTGCATCTATGACACCAAGGGTGAGCAGCGGGCGGCCTTCCTTGGGCCTGGGGTCTCAGGGTCTCCGCGTGTGTCCCAGGACCCTGACATGCTTGTCACTCTGCTCCCCACAGCCTGTGTCTGCACCTACGACGGAGGGCACTTCCGCCTGGGTGACATCATTTACCACACGACAGATGGCACGGGGGGCTGCATCTCTGCCCGCTGCGGGACCAATGGCACCATCGAGAGGACGGTCCACGGCTGCGGCACCACCAACCCCGCCCCCCACACCACCTTCTCCTTCTCCACACCGCCAACCGGTGAGGCAGACACGCTGGGCTGACCTCCCAGTCCTGCTGTCAGGGCTGGGGCTCCGGCGTGGGGCAGGGGCTGTGAGCGAAGGCGCCCAGCCAGTCTGGGCATCCTGTCCCCGCTCACCTCGGCTGTAACAGAGGCCTCCTGGGAGCAAAGGGTCCCCAGAGCTCTAGCTTTGGGGTCACATGTGCAGGTGCTGCCCGGGGAGCCGGCCCCCTTAACTGACACATTTGCCCGTTGATTCGATAGCTGTGGGCACTGCGCCCGCTGCATGCACACACGTCCCGAGCCGGGTGTCTGTCCTCCTTGAGCTATTGAAAACCGAGACAGACAAGACTGAAACCCCAACGCAGCTGACTGAGGGGGCAAGGAAGGGGGACAACAGGCTGGGGGAGCTTGAGGACCCAGTGAGCGCCGGCTGCTGACACTCAGCCCCTGCCTTCTCTTCTGTCTCCAGTCACGAGCTCGATGCATCCTCCTGGCACGTACCCTGGCCCTTCCACGAGCCGGGCGCCCACGGGCACGCTGAGCAGAGCCCCGTCCACCACCGTGGGCACGTCCCCCGGGCCGACGCCTTCGAGCGCCTCCGGCTCCCCACGCCCGGGCTGTGGGGAGGAGTGCCAGTGGTCACCATGGCTGGATGTCAGCCGTCCGGGACGGGGCATCGACAGTGGTGACTACGACACGCTGGACAACCTCCGCGTCCACGGGCACCGAGTGTGCCAGGCGCCGAGGGCGGTGGAGTGCCGAGCTGAGGACGCCCCTGGGGGGCTGCACCGGGCCCTGGGGCGGCACGTAGAGTGCAGCCCAACGACAGGGCTGACCTGTCACAACAGGGACCAGGTTTCAGGGCTCTGTGACAACTACCAGATCAGGGTCCTGTGCTGCTCTCCA
>NW_011889186.1:600510-601110 GCF_000151845.1 Pteropus vampyrus
CACGGAGGAGACACGGAAACCTACAGCAACATCGTCAGGAGTGGCGAGAGGGTCTGCCGCCGGCCCGAACACATCACTCAGCTGGAGTGCCGGGCCGAGAACCACCCCGAGGTCAGCATCGCCAGGCTGGGCCAGGTGGTGCAGTGCAACCCCGACGTGGGCCTGGTGTGCCGGAACCGGGACCAGGTGGGCCGGTTCCGGATGTGCCTCAACTACGAGGTCCGCGTGCTGTGCTGTGAGCCCCGAGAGGGCTGCCCGTCGCCCTTCAGTCCCGTCACGGTGCTCAGCACCTCAAGTGTGAGCACCGCCAGCCCCACTGGGACCACCGCCCACGTGGCCACATTTAGCACAACCCCTGTGCCAGAGACTACCACGACCTCTGTGCCACAGACCAGTGCAACATCCGTGCACAAAATCCTCACAACTTCTGTGCCAGAGACCAGCACAACTCCTGTGCCAAAACCAAGCACAGTCCCCGTGCCAGGGACCAGTGCAACATCTGTGCACAAAATCCTGTCAACCTCTGTGCCAAAAACCAGCACAATCCCTGTGCCAGTGACCAGCACGACTTCTGTGCCACCGACCAGTGCAACCTCTGTG
>NW_011889186.1:606775-607502 GCF_000151845.1 Pteropus vampyrus
CTACACCTGCCCCAGGTACCTCTGCACCTGCCCCGGGCACCGCGACACCTGCCCCAGGTACCACTACACCTGCCCCAGGTACCTCTGCGCCTGCCCCGGGCACCACTATGACCGTGAAGAAAACTCTCCTCACCACTGGCCCAACTCCAGTTTCAACAGCTTCAGTCACAACCCCTGTGCCCACCACAGCCCTGGGGCCCTCAAGCGAGCCGACATCACCTGAGCGCAGCACGACCTGTTTACGAGAGTCGTGCAGCTGGACAAAGTGGATCGATGGCAGCTACCCCGAAGCCGATATTAACAGCGGAGATTTTGACACCTTTCAGAATTTAAGAGCCAAAGGGTATAAATTCTGCCACAGGCCCAGCAAGGTGGAGTGCAGGGCGGAGGGCTTCCCGAACACGCCGCTGGCAGAGCTGGGCCAGGACGTGGTCTGCAGCAGGACGGTCGGCCTGCTGTGCCTGAACAGGAAGCAGCTGCCGCCCATCTGCTACAATTACGAGATCCGGATGCTGTGCTGCGAGAAGGTGGACGTGTGCAGGGCAGGGCACGGCACCCCCGCGACGTCGGGGGCCACGCACTCAAGCGCCCACGCAGTGAACGACCACACAGAGGCCACCGGGGCCACCAGAGTCCCCTCGACCGCCTCCCGACACAGCAGCGCCAGCTCAGCTCATGTGCCCCCAGCAACACATGTCACTCCGCCCGGGCCCACCGCCTGCCGGCC
>NW_011889186.1:609935-619599 GCF_000151845.1 Pteropus vampyrus
CCACCGCCCACGTGGCCACATTTAGCACAACCCCTGTGCCAGAGACTACCACGACCTCTGTGCCACAGACCAGTGCAACATCCGTGCACAAAATCGTCTCAACTTCTGTGCCAGAGACCAGCACAACCCCTGTGCCAGAGACTACCACGACCTCTGTGCCACAGACCAGTGCAACATCCGTGCACAAAATCCTCTCAACTTCTGTGCCAGAGACCAGCACAACCCCTGTGCCAGAGACTACCACGACCTCTGTGCCACAGACCCGTGCAACCTCTGTGTCAAAAACCAGCACAACCTCTGTGCCCGGGACCAGTGCAACATCCGTGCACAAAATCCTCTCGACTTCTATGCCAGAGACCAGCACAATCCCTGTGCCAGAGACCAGTGCAACCTCCGTGCACATAATCCTCTCAACTTCTGTGACAGAGACCAGCACAATCCCTATGCCAGAGACCAGCGCTACCCCACTGCCAGGGACCAGTGCGACCTCTATGCACAAAATCCTCTCGACCTCTGTGCCAAAAACAAGCACAACTCCTGTGCCAGAGACCAGTGCCAGCTCTGCTCCCGTAACCACCACAACCCCCGTTTCTGCATCTGAGACGACACCGCCCACGCCCGGGCCCACCGCCTGCCGGCCGCAGTGCACGTGGACCAAGTGGTTCGACTCGGACTTCCCGTCCCCCGGGCCCCACGGAGGAGACACGGAAACCTACAGCAACATCGTCAGGAGTGGCGAGAGGGTCTGCCGCCGGCCCGAACACATCACTCAGCTGGAGTGCCGGGCCGAGAACCACCCCGAGGTCAGCATCGCCAGGCTGGGCCAGGTGGTGCAGTGCAACCCCGACGTGGGCCTGGTGTGCCGGAACCGGGACCAGGTGGGCCGGTTCCGGATGTGCCTCAACTACGAGGTCCGCGTGCTGTGCTGTGAGCCCCGAGAGGGCTGCCTACCTCTGCGACCCCTCACCTGACCTCCTCTGCCACTTACTCGCCCACCCCTGAGTCCACCTCTGTGGTTCCTCCTGGCACATCGTCCAGCTGGGCCACGGCGTCCTCCCCGAGGATCTGCTACTGTAGCGTGGCTGGCGTGCTCTACCCTGCGGGTATGTGTGTGACGGGGGTGCTGCCCTGTCACGGGGTTTCTTCCACTTGGAGCCGTGGCGGGACCCCGAGTTGGGGGCGAGCGGTGGTCACGGTGTTGCGGTTCTCCGCGGGTTTTCTCCACTGACACCCTGTCCGTCCGCCTCGGTGCCGACCACGGGCCTGTTGGGACTGCTCCCCGCTGTGCCCCTCCCCGGCATGGCTCTGCTGATCCCTGTCCTTCGGTTTGCAGGATCGGTCATATACCAGCAGACTGACCTCGCTGGCCACTGCTATTACGCTGTGTGCAGCCTGGACTGCCACGTGGTCAGGCGGACAGACCACGCCTGTCCCACCAGCTCGCCGCCTCCTGCCACGGCCACCTCCCCACCTGTGTCGTCCCCTTCGACCTCTGTGCATGTCACTAAGCAGGGGTGCCCCAACGCAGTCCCGCCAAGAACGGTAACGGCCTCTGTTCCTCTCTCCTTGGGGGCTCGAGAGGCAGTGCGAGGACCCCAGCGTCCTGCAGAGCAGGCCGTGGCTTTAAGCGGGCCACTCTCGGGCCTATGCAGGCTGAACACAGGACGTGGCTGGAAGAGGGTGTTTGCCACGTAGCAGGATGTGTGGAGCCCAAAGTGGAGTGTCTGCTGCCTGGGGATGCCTGTGGCCAGAGCTGGTGGCCGACAACCAGGGAGGGGTGTGGGGTCCTGGCGGGGGCTGGAGAGTGGAGCGCGGAGCCCCTGCCTGTGGGGAGCAGGTGGAGAGGGGCTGAGAGGGGCAGGGGCAACCCTTACATGCCAGAGACCGGCGGAGCCAGCCTGGCACTCAGTGGGGTGGGGGCCTGGAGGCCTGGAGCGAATGCTGGTCAGGAAGACACAGTCCCCATCCGGGTTCCCTGCTGGCTTCTGGGCGCGAAGGGGGGCGGCCTGGTAGGGGGCGGAGGGGCGGGGCCTGCAGCCGGCTTTGCTTCCACAGAGAGGGGAGACTTGGGCCATGCCCAGCTGCTCTCAGGCCACCTGCGAGGGCAACAACGTCATCACGCTGCGGCCACGCCCATGCCCGCAGGCGCGGGAGCCCACCTGCGCCAACGGCTACCCCGCCCTGCAGGTGGCGGATGAGGACGGCTGCTGCCGACACTACCAGTGCCAGTGTGAGCAGGGCGCAGGCTGGGCGGCGGGGCTGGGCACGCGGCTCCGCACGGCGAGGGGTTCTGGAAATACCACCCAAAGCACGGCCGTGGGCGGGTGCCGAGCCCCAGAGCCCCTGGGCCGAGCCGGTGGCGGTAGTAGCGGTGGTGGCGGTGGTGGCGGGGGTGGGGGGTGGCTGGCCCCTCTGAGGCCTTGTCCTGGGCAGATCTGTTTGGGCGCTGGGCACGCGGTGCCTTGGACAAGTCCGGTCTGAGCTACGAGCCCCGCCAGCTCCGGGGCCACGCGCCCTGCGGGAGAGCCGCGGGCGGATGGGGGGGCAGCGGCGGCCCGCGTGAGGCGCCCCCATGCCCGCAGGTGTGTGCAGCGGCTGGGGCGACCCGCACTACATCACCTTCGATGGCATCTACTACACGTTCCTGGACAACTGCACGTACGTGCTGGTGCAGCAGATCGTGCCCGTGTACGGCCACTTCCGCGTGCTCATCACCAACTACTTCTGCGACGCGGAGGACGGGCTGTCCTGCCCACAGTCCATCATCGTCGAGTACCAGCAGGACCGCGTTGTGCTGACCCGCAAGCCCGTCCGCGGAGTGATGACCAACGAGGTGGGGCTCCGCGCCCGGGCGGCCCCCAGGGGCGCGGGGCGGGTGCAGGGTGACTGACGGCCGGGGGCGGGTGCAGGGTGACTGACTGACGGCCGGGGGCGGGGGCGGGGTGACTGACGGCCGGGGGCGGGGGCGGGTGCAGGGTGACTGACGGCCGGCCTCCCGCCCCTCTCTAGATCCTCTTCGACGGCAAGAGAGTCAGCCCCGGCTTCCGCAGAGGCGGCGTCGTCGTCTCCCAGATCGGCGTCAAGATGTACGTGACCATCCCCGAGATCGGAGTCCAGGTCATGTTCAGCGGCCTCATTTTCTCGGTGGAGGTGCCCTTCAGCAAGTTTGCCAACAACACCGAGGGGCAGTGCGGTGAGCCCCTCCCAGGCGACCCCAGGCCCCGCCTGGCCCCGCCCAGGTCCCCAGACCCCGCCCCCGGCCCCGCCCTGGCCCCTCAGGCCCCGCCCTCACCCTCCCTGACTCTCTGGACCCCAGGCCTTTTCCTGACCAGGGCCGGCCGTGGCCAGTTCTGCTGGGGGCTGCGTGCTCGGCGGGGCAGAGGCTGCAGCGCGTCTGCTTTCTCGCTGCACCAAGGACAAGCCAGGCGCCCACCCCCAGGCCCATGGCCGTCCATCCTCCCTGAGAACTGCCCCCAGGTCCGTTCTCCTGGCGGAAACGGAAGCACAGGGAGGTCAGGGGCCCTGGGCAGGTCCTTCAGTCAGCCCACTGAGTACAGGTCTGGCCCACGGGGTGTAGGGTGAGAGTGGCTCTGCTGTCCCCAGACACCTGACTCCCGCCGCCCCGCCCCAGGCACCTGCACCAATGACCAGAAAGACGAGTGCCGCCTCCCCGGGGGGGCAGTGGTGTCCTCCTGCTCTGACATGTCTGGCCACTGGAAGGTGACCGAACCCAACCAGCCGTCCTGCTATGGGCCTCCCCCAGCACCCACCACAGTTGGTCCCACGAGCTCGCCCGCCCCGTGCCCGCCCTCGCCAATCTGCCAGCTGATTCTGAGCGAGTGAGACTCTGGGAGAGGCAGGGGAGGGGGCGGGCGGGCTGCCCTGCTGACCCCACCCTCCGGGGCCTGCAGGGGGCTCCCGCGGGAGGGGGAGCCCAGTGGAAGGATGATCCCCTGTGCGACCAGCCCCAGTGCGGGTCCCTGGTGGCTGTCCGCGGGCTCCGAGAAGAGCCGCTGCCGCTGGAACGCTCGGCGGAGCTGGCGGGCGAGTCCGCCTCGGCTCTGCGTCCAGCACGCTGTGGGGTCTGGGGACGGTCATCGCCGGGTTTGCAGGGTGGAGGGAAACCCAGTGGCGAATCTGCAGCGAGAACGGCCATGCCGTGGCCAGGTCGTCTGGAGGCCCGGCTATCGGCACTTGGGGCCAGCGACCCCCATCCAGGGCCTCTCCGGGGACGGCCTGAGCCTGGCAGCCGCATGACCCGCGTGCCCCTGTGCCTCAGGGTCTTCAAGCAGTGCCACACCGTGATCCCCCCGCAGCCGTACTACCAAGGCTGTGTCTTCGACCAGTGCCACATGAATGACTCGGACGTGGTGTGCTCCGGCCTGGAGCTGTACGCCGCGCTCTGTGCGTCCCACGGCGCATGCGTGGACTGGAGGGGCTGGACCAACCACACGTGCTGTGAGTGCCCCCTGCCTCGGGACCCCGCCCCCCGCCCCGCTCCCCCTCCCCCGCTGGAGAAGGAGGGCTGACCCCACGCAGAGTGCAGTTGGTTCTTGGGGAGAAAGGTGGGGCGTCAGGTCGGGGTGCTGGGGCCGGGTCCAGGACGCAGGGGTGGTGGGCTCCGACTGGCTGGGCCAGGCAGGGCACTCAGGGGCGGGCCTGAGGGTCCCACTTCCAGGCCGCAGGCCCCCAGCAGGTGTCCTGCGCTCAGCACAGCCTCGGAGTGGCTGCCGGCGGGCACCCTGGGTCTCAGGCATGGCTTGTCCTTCCACACAGCCTTCACCTGCCCTGCTGACAAGGTGTACCGGCCCTGCGGCCCCTCCAGCCCCTCCTACTGCTATGGCAGTGACAGCATCAGCCTGGCGTAGGTGCCCGCCCTCCTTCCCGCGCCCCCAGCCCCAGAGGGCAGAGGGGCCCCGCCAACCCTCTGCTTCCCGCAGTGCCCTTCAGTACGCCGGCCCTGTCTCGGAAGGCTGCTTCTGTCCAGAGGGCATGACACTTTTCAGCACAAGCGTGGACATCTGTGTGCCCACCGGCTGCCACAGTACGTCCCCACGGCCAGAACTGGGGCTGGCGGGGTGGGCCTTCTACCCAAGCTCCTGTACAGCTGCACCCCAGGGCTTTCTGTCACGGTGGGGTCCACGGCCCTGCCCCGAGGGCCAGGGGCTGTGGCTGCCCAGCAGTGACCTTGGTCTCTGTTCCTCCAGGCTGCCTGGGGCCCCGCGGGGAGCCTGTGGAGGTGAGTGTGGCTCACAGGGGGCGGGGACTCCTCCCAGCACCAGAGGCTCGGGGGAGGGCCAGGGAGGGACGCAGCTGCTCCAGCAGGACTGGGGAGGCTCCCACGTGCAGGGGCCCTGAGGCTGGCCATGCCCGTCTTCTGCTGGGACCCCCTGCTGCTCCGCTAGGACACAGTGAGGACAGAGGCCAGTCATGAGCCCAGCTGCCTCCCACGTCTCTGGGCCCCCTGGGCCTCGGGCACCACCCACGCTTCCGATTCTCCTGTGTGCCCTGCCCCCCCAGGCTGCCTCTGGGATATGCAGGTGACCGAGGGCTGGGGCTCACGCGTGCCTCCTTTGCAGCCTGGCCACACGGTCAGCATCGACTGCCAGGAGTGCACCTGTGATGGCAGCACGCAGACGATGCGCTGCCAGACTCAGCCTTGCCCGCTGCCCCCCGCCTGCCCTGAGCCCGGGTTCGTGCCTGTGCCTGCGGCCCCGCAGGCCGGCCAGTGCTGTCCCCAGTACAGCTGCGGTGAGCCCTGGGTTGGTGGGGCATGGGCCACTGCCCCCACGTCTGCCGAGGGTCACACACGCACCAGCTCAGGGTTGGATAGCTTTGCCATGAGGGGCCGTGGTGCTGGCACCTGGTGACTGCACCCAAGGAAGAAAGTGTCACACTGTCCTTTGCTGCGGCCTCCTTGGCGACCCTAGCAGCCGGTGCCCCCTGGAGAGCCTGCCTCCTGTCCCCTGGGCGGTCAGGACACCTGGAGATCCCTGCGGGCCACACGGGCCCCTGACAGCCTCCTTCCCACCCACCACAGCCTGCAACACCAGCTCCTGCCCCGCACCCGTGGACTGTCCCGAGGGCTCCCGCCAGCTGCTGGCCTATGAGGAGGGGACCTGCTGTCCGAGCTGGGAGTGCCGTGAGTCCCCAGCCCAGGGGTGGCAGGCCCTGTCCTGACTCTCTCGTGGGCCGTGTGTGGGCGCCGCCGGCTGGGGACCCAGCTCCACTCGGGAAGGCCAGAAGGAGCCACGCTCGCCTGCCATGGGCTTGACACCCTGGGGCCGGGCCTCTCCAGTGCTCAGTGTGGCCCCCATGTGCTCAGGAGGCTGGCAATGGCGAGACCAGGGTGGGGCGGGCGGAGGGCGTGCGCGGGTCTGCAGGCCTGTTTGTGTCCTCCTGAACAGGCTGGACCATCTGCAGCGTCAACGGCACCACGTACCAGGTAAGAACCCGCTGAGCAGGGCCACGAGGCATGGGACATTAAGCTCCCCATCCCTGCCAGCTTCTCCGAGCCGGGGCCCCGTGGGCGCGGATAAGCTCCGGAGTGGCCGGCATGGCTGAGGCTAGGGCTGGGCCAGGCGCGGACCCCAGCTCTGTCCTGGATACGACGAGGCTCCCAGCCTGTTGCTCCCAGCCGGGCCCTTGAGAACATGTGCCCACAAAGGTGCAGCCTCGGGGCTCTGCCACCAAGGGCCAGATGGGGTGGCCCGGGGGACAGGGTGGCCGGGGGCACGCGGGTGGTGTGGGGAAGGCAGGGCGCCGGGCCCCGCCCACGCTCACTGGCCCTGGCCGCCCAGCCCGGAGCCGTGGTCTTCTCCAGCCCGTGTGAGACGTGCACGTGCCAGGTGCCCAGCGGCCCCCAGTTCAGCACATTCGTGATCAGCTGTGAGACCCAGACCTGCAGCACCTACTGCCCTGTGGTGAGCACCCGCCACCTCTGCTGTGCCGAGGCCCAGGCAGCGCCGGCCAGGCTCAGGCCTCATGCCTCCTCTCCCCCGCAGGGCTTCGAGTACCAGGTGCTGGGCGGGCAGTGCTGTGGGCACTGCGTGCAGGTGGCCTGCGTCACCAACGGCAGCGATGGCTCCGTCCACCTCTTCTACGTGAGTGCAACAGCCACGCCTGCTGGGGCCGGCCGCAGGCTTCAGACAGGCTGGGGGCGAAGCCACCCCAGCAGCCCCAGGGGGGGCCAGCACTCAGGGCCACGCCCGCCCCTGCCTGTGGGGGCGCCAACGGTGTAGCACAGTGACAGCAGGGGGTGAGCCGGCCAGGCCCTGGGGCAGTGGGGACCCTGGGGAGCTGTCATTGCAAGGCGTGCTCCCGGCAGAGGCCCAGTGCTCTCTCTGGAAGGCGCAGGCTGGGGACAGACAGACAGACGCAGTGCCTGAGCTGCGGGACGGGGCTGCCTTGGGGACGGGCGCTCACCCTGCGGGCCTGGGCCTCCCGGCAGCCTGGCGAGTCTTGGTCAGACCCTGGGAACCACTGTATGACACACGAGTGTGAGAAGCACCAGGACGGGCTGGTGGTGGTGACCACGACGAAGGCATGCCCCCCGCTCAACTGTCCCGCAGTGAGTTCCGGGAGCCGCCTGCCCAGCCTTGCCCAGTGTGGACGGGGGTGGCGGGACCTGCGTCCGGCCGCGTGAAGTGGGACGGGAGCCACTGTCCTGCGTGCGCTGGTCACGCCTGTCTGAGCTCAGCCTGGTGTCCCCGGCACCCCGTTCCTGGGTCGCCGTTCCAGCACGAATGGCGCCCCCTCTCTTGGCACAGGAGCAGGCTCAGTTGAGCGAGGACGGCTGCTGCCGGCTCTGTACCCAGCCCCATTCCCGTGAGTGGGCGGCCCGTGGGGGAGGGGCGGCTCAGGGCGCTCTGGCCAGCGCTGACCCCCGCCCCCGCCCCGCGTGTCCCCAGGGTTCGACTGCACTGTCCATCACAAGCAGCAGGTCGTCCATGTGGGGAACTGCAGCTCCGCCGAGCCCGTGCTCCTGGCCTACTGCCAGGGCCACTGTGGGGATAGCACCTCCATGTATGTGACCCTGCCGCCCGCAGACGGCTCCCGTGGGGCTCCGTGCGGGCAGGCGAGGGCGGGACAGGAAGGGTGGGAGGGGATGCGGTGCCCACCACCCCGGGGGGCTGAGGGGCAGGGCCGGCGTGCAGGGACCCAGGCCCATGCCCCGTCTGGAGCCACACTCCTCTGCTTCTGAGATGCTGGTCTCAGAAGCCGCCTTGGCGGTTCGTTGGGGCCCGCGAGAACCCACTTGTGTCCCTCCCAGTTCCCTGACCACTCAGTCAGCACGTGAGAGCCAGCTGCTCCACGCTGGCCGAGCCGTCTGGAGCTCAGCAGCCAGGGCTGGCGGGGGCTGTTTGCTGGGGGTCGCGGCCCCTGGCGCTGAGCGGCCCCGCCCGCAGGTACTCCCTGGAGGCCAATGCCGTGGAGCACAGGTGCCGGTGCTGCCAGGGGCTGCGGACTTCGCCTCGGAACGTGACCCTGCTCTGTACCGACGGCTCCAGCCGGGCCTTCAGCTACGGCCAGGTGGAGGAGTGCGGCTGCGTGGGCCTGCAGTGCGACCCCCCTGGGGGCCTCGGCTTCCCGCAGAGCCAAGACGCCGGGCGCTGGAGCAGAGGGGCCCTGCTGCCCGGAGCCTGACCGGCGGCTCCGTCCCGGACAGAACGCCCTCCTTCCCTGCAGTCCGGCTTCCAAGGTCGGGAGCCTGGGCCTTGAGCCAGGTGGCCTGAGTCCAGGACGCACGTCCACCCACCTCCTCCCTCTCCAGGATCCGGCCTGGCTGTGGGTCCCACGGCTCCTCCCGGACTCAAGCATCGCACAGGCTGGAGGTGAGGACGCCCAGCCTGGCCGGATTCGCTGGACGTGCAGTCAGCTGCTCGGCCGCCAGGAGGCAGAGCCTCGCCCTGCTCTGCCCTGGACCCCAGGAAGGGGCCGGCCGCTCCGAATACACACGGGGCATTTTGCAACGCTCAGACTCTGTGTGATTTTTTTAAAGTTTGTCCGTAAAGCCCGGGGGCCCTGGGGGCTCACACACCTGGGCGTCTGCCCCACGGGCTCCTCTGCTGGGGGCAGCAGCCATCCGGTCCGGTCCGAGGACAAGGAGGGAGGGAGTAGGGTACGTTTACCCGCCAGCTGACCACAGCAGGTATAACAGGGCCTCACCTGGGGGCGCCACCTCTGAGGGGGCGCTCCATCCTCTCCCCACAAAGCCTCTGGCCTCAGCCATCACACCGACACGAGTTGGGTGTGTGCGTGCCCGTGTGCGCGTGCACACGCAGGCTCTCTGAGACCAGTCCCCACAGAGGGGTGGATGTGGGCCCAGAAGTCCTGTCCCTCCCCCTTGACCTGTAGCCCCTCACCCTGCCCAGTTTCTGCATTTCTAAAGCCCACCCCCAGGTGAGCCCCCGGACACCCTCGGTGGCACACTGGGTCGGGGGCAGGGCGGGCCCCGAGTGCCGAGGTCTGGAGGCAGCCCACTGTGCAGGGGTGGGGACCGGGAAGCCCGAGGTCAGCTCTGGACACAGGCCGTCCTGCACGAGGACGCGGCGGTGGGGGCATCCGAAGGTGGGGAGGGGCACCCAGAGCCAACATGGCCAGGTCCCAGCCCGCTGACCCCCAGGCATCGCCGGGACGCTGACCTGGGCTGCACGCTGATGTA
>NW_011889186.1:621154-622460 GCF_000151845.1 Pteropus vampyrus
GGTCCTGCCTCAGTCTGATAGGGGATGGGCACCCCACCCTCAGGCTTGGGGGGCCCAAGCTGGGGCAGACTCCGGAGGCTCCTGCAGATGGAGAAGATGGACACAGAACACTGGGGAGCCTGTGACCCTGGAGGGCAGAGCAGGTCACGGAGACCCCTGACTTTTGGCCCAGCATGCCCGCCCCACCCAGGGACACTGGGGATGCAGAATCCCAGCCTGGCCCAGGTTCACTGGAGAACTGGGTCTGCGGCCACCCACAGTGACCTCAGGACAGCCAGCTGAGTGCTGGGAGCAGAGACCCCAAAAGAATGATTTTGGGGACAGTGAGGACTCTAGACATGGGGAAATGGCAGGAGGGCAGATGGCAGGTGCTGGTCACTCTGGTGTCCAGCACAGCACCTGTTGGACGCCAGACACATGGCCCTGCTCTTGGGGTGCGCCCGGTGGCCAGCACGGCCTTTCGGATGGGAGGAGGATGAGGGACGCTGCCTGGAAGTGGCCCGGTTCCCATGGGGGACCTGGACACACCGCCGCCCTGTGGCACACAGGATAGTGCAGGAGAAGCCCCCAGCTACGCAGCCTGGGGAGCCAGCACAGGCACCACTCACGGTGACAGTCCAGCCGGGTGGCCGGGCCCGGTGGCAGCCCTGGAAGTGAGCACCGTGTCCCCTCGCCCTCGACAGATGACACCAGAAACGCCATCCGAACGCAATCCCCTCTCTAGCAGCTTCGGAGCCGCACTGGCACCCAGCAGGGACAGCCATACCCTGGGCAGGGGACAGGCACGTGGGGAACACGGAGCAGGGCCCGGATGTGTGTGGGGGGGGAGACACACCCCTGTGAGTCAGCCGTGACATGGTGCGGCTCCGACGGTGACCGCGGGTGCGGCCTCCCGAGGAAGTTGGCAAACGGCAGGATTTGCACGGACGTCAAGGTCCTCAAATATCCAGGTCCCCTGTGACCAGAGGGCGCTGCCCTGCCCTTGGGGACCTCCGCCAAACCAGGAGCGAGAACGGCAATCTGGGCCGGGGTCTCGGGGGACCCTGGGAGCCATTGTGAGGGAGGCTGCTCGCAGCCTGGAACCCTGGGTGCTGATGCCCACAGCGCCCGCCCCGTGGGCAGCATACTCAGGAGCGGGTGCGGGACTGCCACAGGGAAGGACACCACCGAGGGTCGGGGGCCTCTGTCCGGTGGTGGAGTCTGGGAGGGAGCCTAGGTGTGCCGGCGGTGGCCTCCAGGGGGTAGGAAAGGCCGCGAGCAGGTGCAGCGAGGACCAGGTCTCCGTGCTGAGTGAGGCGTGGGGCTG
>NW_011889186.1:623525-625259 GCF_000151845.1 Pteropus vampyrus
TGCAGCCGGACATGAATCTGCCCCACCTCCAAGGCAAACAGCCCAGTGGGGCTCAGGGAACTCGGTGCCACCAGCGGAGGTGGGTGGCCAAGCCTACACCCCTGTCAGCAGGCCCCGAGGGGTCCACCCTCACCCCCGTGCAAGCTTGGGGCCACACCGCCCTGTGAGCACTGCAGCTGCCCGGCCATGACGGGGCCCCAGCCTGTCAGTGGGCGCAGCGTGCCATTAGGGGCCCCAGCCCCCGGGGGTGCCAGCCTGAGCCCCATGGCTGTGCAGGGAGCCAGGTGGCCCCACACAGCTGGGCGTCTGGAGATGGCCCTAGACGAGGGCAGCAGCCCGGGCCAGCAGCCCCTAGCCTCAAGTCTCTGTGCCCTGAGTGGAGCCCACGTCGGGGGCTCCTGCGCCATCTCCAGAGTCAGGCCCTCTCCTGGGGGCAGCTCCTGCCAGGCTGGTCTTGGCAGGAAGCTGGGCTGGGGCTCCATCTTGCTGTGGGGCTTGCGCTTCCCAACGTCCCCACCCTGACAGGCCTCCTCTCGTCCAGCAGCCATGTTTCGTCCTCAGTGGGCACTCCCAAGCTTCCACGAGTCCATGCTTTGCGCCAGCCAAGACCCGCGACCGGCTGAGGGCAGCCCGGGCAGGGGCCCTCCCCACACGCAGTCCGGGGCAGCCCCAGAGTAGGGACCTGCTCCGTCCCCAGAGCCTATGGAGTAGGAGTGTGGGCTTTTGCCACTTGCAGCTCTCGTGGGGTTCCACGCCTGCTCCCAGGGGTGCCGCAGACAGCTGTTGCTGGGCGATGTCCGTGCCTCCACCCGGCACCAGGGACCCCGTCTCTCCAGGGCTGGCTCGGCGGGTTTCCAGCTGTTTCTGGAGAGCGAGTGCAGGGCTCACTGGTGTCCACGCGGGTGTGTGTGTCACCCACACAGTTCCTGGCCTGGTATGCATAGGGGACCTGGGCACCAGAGCCCGGAGACGGAGGGCAGGCTGCTCGGCCCAGCAGAAGCCCCTCCTCCGGCCACCCGGCCCACCTCTGCTGGGCGCAGGGGCTTTGCTCTGACCTCCCACCCACCCGCCTCCACATACAAGGTCCAGCTCACCGGGGGCGCCCTTGGGCCTTCCCTGACCACCCTGCCCCACCATGTGCCGCCCTCCTGTGGGCAGGGTGGCAGGTCAGAGCTCAAGGTCTCGACAGCTGACCGGGGGCTCTAACCGACTGTGGTCTTGTGGCCCAGCCCTGGGCGTTGGCTCCCGTCCCCCTGCTTTGTTCATGCCACACACTCACCGAGCACTGGCCACATCCTGGACGTGGGGCCCCGATACAAACAAGGTAGCCGGGTGCCAGGGAACCCCTGTCAGCCTCCTCTGGAAAATGCGACAGGGCGAAGTGGGTTGCCAGAGGTCACACCAAGCTGTGTCCCCATGAGGGGCGGGCCCATGGCGGGGCTGTGCCGCCCCATCTGGACTGAGTCAGGACAAAGCTGGTGTGGCCGGGGTGGTGCGGTGTCCCCCAGCCTCCCTCTCCCAGTCACCGGTCACTGCTGGGGCCCTGAAGCGTGTGGGCGGGCCAGGGTGGCAGGCAGGCCTGGTGTGGATGCCAGGCCACCCATCCTCTCTCAGCACCGGTGGGGAGGGAGGTGGCCCCGGGCTGTGGGGGGCCGTGTCTGGGCCCCTCTGCCAACTTTCCGGTTGCTGAGTCAACACCGGGGTTCCTGGAGGAAAGGAGGGCCTGTTTGCCCA
>NW_011889186.1:626189-626762 GCF_000151845.1 Pteropus vampyrus
ACAGGCCCCAGCTGGCTGGACCCCTCTGTTGTCCTGACCGTGTCCGCGTCTCCCAGTCCCGGATCTGGTCCCAGACCACATGTCACAGGAGCACCATCTCCCTGGACTCCCTGAATCTGGAATCTGCCCTCGGCCATTCTCTGTGTTTTTTGACTACGACCTTTTGGAGGCGCACAGGCCAGTTATGTTGCTCCCCCAGGTCTGCAGCTTCCTTGGGCTCAGGTTGGGGCACATGCTTTAGCAGGGACCACACCGCAGAGCCGCGTCCTTGGTGCATCGTATCTGGAAGCATGTGGTGGCAACTGGACCCATCGCTGGGACGTTCACCTTCATCACTTGGCTCAGGGTGTGTCTTTTTCAATAATATAAGTCAGTCAGCGACAGGCTGGACCGGGAAGCTCTAAGCTCTCATTTCCCAGAGATGTTGAAAAAAAAATTCAGGAGAAACTGTCTGAAGCGACTTCGTCAAAGCCACAGCAGACAGTCAGAGCTTCACAACAAGCAAGCTCACGTCCAGGCAAGAAAAAGCCATCTCAGAGTGGGATAGTGTGTGGCACTTCTGCTCGTCCTTGC
>NW_011889186.1:628062-629764 GCF_000151845.1 Pteropus vampyrus
AGACAGTCAGAGCTTCACAACAAGCAAGCTCACGTCCAGGCAAGAAAAAGCCATCTCAGAGTGGGATAGTGTGTGGCACTTCTGCTCGTCCTTGCATGTCCACCCCCAGCGCAGTGGCAGTTTTGGTCTTGAATTGCCGGCCCAGTTACCATTCCACCCCCACCTCCAACAAACTCACACACAAACCCGAAGGAGCGGAGAATACCATGTTTGCAAATTTTTGTGTACATCAGTTCTAAACTGTTTGGTGGATTTCTGAAGGACTAATAACGTAAGATGTTCACTGTTTTGCTTAACTCGGAATTAAGGTGGCAAAAGAGGCATAAAAGCTGCTAGGTGACTACAGACCCACAGACTCCTGCACAGGAGATTATAGGTGGACGCCTACCACAGACCATCGAAGGCCTAGAGAAGGCGAGGTCACACTCTTTGAGAAATTAAGACATTTGAAAGCAGTCGAGTGTACCTGAGTGCTGAAGGGCTGCCTCAGCACAGAGCCAGGCTGCAGACTGGAAAAGCTCCCGACAGTCAAGGAAGCTGTCGAAACATTAGCTGAACACAGGCTAAAGGAGCAGATTACACGCAACAAGGAATATTGTCTGTAAAAATCATATGGAAACGTTTCAAAACAAATGGACCACTGCAGCCTTCAACAATAAAAACAAAAGAGACAGACAGAAAGAAAGAAGCAAGAAAGTACAAAGGAAAGGAACAGCAAACGCTCGAGGACGGGCAAAATCTGATTTCCAGAGTGACACTGTGATAGTGAATGCCACGGTTTTCAACAAAAAAGTCACAAGGCTTACAAAGAAACAGGAAAATATGGCCCTTTCAGAGAAGAAAAATAAATTTATAAAAATCATCCCTGAGGAAGTTCAGATATTGGTCTTACTAGACAAAGACTTTAAAACACTGTCTTAATCATGCTCGAAGAACTAAGGAAAACATGGACAAAAAACCAGAGAAAATCAGGGAAACCGCATGCACAAAACGAGATATTAATGAAGAGTTGGAAATCGTTTTTAAAAAACAAATTCTGGAGCTGAAAGTATGTGAGACGAAAAATTCACTAGAGGTGCTCCAGAGAAGACTTGAGCAAGCAGAAGAAAGAGTCAACGAACCTGAAGACAGGATGATTGAAATCATCACGTGTGAGGAGCGGAAAATACAAAGAATGAAGAAAAGTGAGTGGAGCCTAAGGAACTTGTGGCACGACACCAAGCGGGTCCACATACTCATGATGAGAATCCCAGTGGAGAAGAGAAGGGGTGGAAATTTAAAGAAATAGTGGCTGAAAACTTCCGAGAAGCTCAAAAAACTCCAGATAGGATCAACTCAAAGAGATCCTTACTGACACGCATGGTAACCAAATTTTAAAGGCCAAGATGAAGAGCAAATCTCAAAAGCACCAAGAGAGAAGCGACTCGTCACATACCAGACACCCCAAACACAATTATGAGCCAGGTTATCATTAGGGGCTCTGGAAGCCAGAGAGGCAGAGGAGGATGTATTTGAAGTACTGAGAGAAAAAACAGTCAGCAAAGAATTCTATGCCTGGCAAAACTTTCCTCCAAAAATGAGAAATTAAGACATCTCCAGATAAATGAAAGCTGAGGGAGAGCATCACCACTGTACCTGCTTTACAAGAAATGTTAAAAGAAGCCTTTCAGGTTGAAATGGAAGACCATTAGCTAGTAAATCA
>NW_011889186.1:629814-642667 GCF_000151845.1 Pteropus vampyrus
AAACTCCAGATAGGATCAACTCAAAGAGATCCTTACTGACACGCATGGTAACCAAATTTTAAAGGCCAAGATGAAGAGCAAATCTCAAAAGCACCAAGAGAGAAGCGACTCGTCACATACCAGACACCCCAAACACAATTATGAGCCAGGTTATCATTAGGGGCTCTGGAAGCCAGAGAGGCAGAGGAGGATGTATTTGAAGTACTGAGAGAAAAAACAGTCAGCAAAGAATTCTATGCCTGGCAAAACTTTCCTCCAAAAATGAGAAATTAAGACATCTCCAGATAAATGAAAGCTGAGGGAGAGCATCACCACTGTACCTGCTTTACAAGAAATGTTAAAAGAAGCCTTTCAGGTTGAAATGGAAGACCATTAGCTAGTAAATCAAAGTTGCATGAAGGACTAAAGATTTCTAAGTGTGTGGGCAAATACAAATTCACTAGGATTGCACTTTTTGGTTGTAACTCCACCTTTTACTTGCTATATGGTTTAAAAACAAACGCATAAAATGATTATAAATCTAAGTTGCCAGGGCACACGAGGTATAAAGATGTAATTTATTACGGTAACATGAGGAGGGAACTGTGGAGCAGAGCTTTTGTATGCAACTGAAGGTAAGTTGGTATCCATCCAAATTAGACTGTTACAGTTCTAGGGTGTTACGTGTAGTCTCATGATGACCACAAAGAAAATATCTTCAGAATATACACGTAAAAGAATGAGAAGGAAATAAAAATTTGTTCCTACCAAGAAATCAACTAAACATAAAAGAAGGCAGTAATGGGGAAAACGAGGAACAAAGGAGGTAGGTAACATGCAGAACGAAATGGAAATATGGCAGAGGTGAGTCCATCCTGGTAAATAACTATTTTAAATGTAAATGGATTTCGACTCTCCATTTAAAAGGCAGGGATTGGCAGAATCAGGCGAGGCAACCCTTAGTTGGCCTCACAGATTGTAAGGACCTTGTCAGCTTACAGTCCCTTATTTTTTTTTATTTTTTACGCCTACAGCACCTGGTCTTCTTAGGTGGTCTCCCATCCAAGTACTAACCAGGCCCGATCCTGCTTAGCTTCTGAGATCGGACGAAATCAGGCTTGTTCAGGGTAGCATGGCTGTAGATAAGGCTCAGTTTAGAACTAAAGACACATATAGGTTGAAAATGAAATGCTGGAAAAAGACATCCCATACAAACAGTAACAAAAAGAGAGCTGGCGTGGCTACGTTGATGGGAGAAAAAAAATAGACTTTAAAATTTAAAAGGTTAAAAGAGACAAAGAAAGGTATTATTTATTGATAAAAAGATTTAATTCAACAATTTTAAACACATATGCACCACACAACGTAGCCCCAATGTATATGAAGAAAACTTTGACAGAATTGAAGGGAGAGATAGATTGCTATCCAATAACAGTTAGAGACTTCAATACCTCACTCTCGATAATAGATAGAACAACCAGATGGAAGATCGATAAGGAAATAGAGGGCTTGGAAACACTATAAACCAATTATACCTAAAATACACACACAGAACACTTGACCTAACGACAGCGTAATACGCATATTTCTCAAGCACACATGGAACATTCTTCATGATAAACCATATGTTATGCTCAAAAACAAGCTTTAATAAATTCGAAAAGGTTAAAATTGTGCAAAGCATCTCTTCCAATCATAAAGAAATGAAGCTGCAAATCAACGGTAGAAGTAAAACTGTAAAATTCACAAATATGTGGAAGATAAACAACACATTCTTAAACAACTGAGAAGCCGAAGAAGAAATTGGGAAATACTTAGAGGTGAATGAAAACAAAAAATACAACATACCAAAAATTTATAAGATTCGCCAAAGGAAGTGTTAAGAGGAAAATATATAACTGTAAATACCTACATTAAAAAAGAAGAAAAAACGTAAATCAACAACCTAACTATACAACTTAAGGAAGGAGAAAAAGAAGGAAAAACTAAACTATAGGTAGCAGAAGGAAGGACATAATAGGCTAAAGCAGAGATAAATAAAATAGATAATAGAAAACAGTAGAGAAGACCAAGAAAACCAAAAGTTGGTTCTTTGGAATATCAACAAAACTGACAAACCTTTAGCTGGAAGAACTAAGAAAAAAATAGAGAAGACTCAATTTTCTAAAATTAGAAATGAAAGGGACATTACTATTGATCGTATAGGAATAACTATTACAAAATAATATAAGGAACGATTTTATGCCGACAAATTTGATAACCTAGAAGAAACGGACAAATTTATAAAAAACACAATCTCACAAAACTGACTTGTAAAAAAATAGACAAATTGGATCATCTTGTCATTTGTAATGAGATCAAATCAGGAATCAAAAATCCTCCCAGCAAAGAAAAGCCCAGGAAGAGGGCTTTACTCATGAATCCTATCAAACATTTAAAGAAGAATCAATACAAACACTTCTCGATCTTCAAAAAAAACCGTAGAGGAGGGAACACTTTTGAACTCATTCTACGAGGCCATCATTACCTTGACAAAGATACAAAAGGAAAGAAAAATAGAGACCAATATCCCTTATAAACATTGATGCGAAAATCCTCAACAAAATACTAGCCAACAAAGTCAGATGCATATTAAAAGGATTATGCACCACAACCGAGTGGGCTTTATTCCTGGAATGCAAGGATGGTTCAACATACAAAATCAACCAATCATCACTTTAATGGAATGAAAGGGGGAAAAAAACCCACACGATTATCGTAACTGATTCAGAAAAGGAATTTGTCAAAATTCGACACCCTTTCATGATCGAATAAAAACACTTAACAAACTAGGACTAGAAGGAGACTAGCTGGACAGAATGAAAGCCAAATGTGAAAAACCCACAGCAAACCCAACACGCAGTGGTGAGTGATGAGAGCTTTTCCTCCAAGATTAGGAACAAGGCAAGGATGGCCACTCCCACCACTCCTGTTCCACATAGTCCTAGAAATTCTAGCCACAGCAAGCAGACCGGACAGGGAAATGGAAAGCACCGGGTTGGAAACGAAGTCCTGAATGACATGATCTTATATGCAGAAAACTCTGAAAGTTCCCCAGAGCAACTACTCCGGCTTGCTGTGGTCTGGAGTTGTCCCCCCCAAAACCTGTATGTTAAAACCCTAACCCCCAAAGGTGGCGGGAGGTGCTTAAATCATGAAAATGTGGCTTTCGCGAAAGGAATTAATGCCTCATAAAAGAGGCTTCAGAGAGACCGTCGCCCACCCCTGCGGACTTTGTACGGAGTCGGCAGTCTGCACCCGAGAGGGCTCCCCTGAAACCCGCTCTGCTGGCACCCTGACCTTGGACTTCCGGCTGCCAGAATTGCGAGAAATAAATGTCTGTTGTTTATCAGCTACCGGGTCTGTGATACTTTGATATAGCAGCCTGGATGGACGAAGACTGAGCTCATAGGTGAATTCACCGAGTTGCTATATACTAGTGATGAACAACCCCAAAGGGAAATTAAGAAAACAATTCCGTTTAAAGAAATATCAAAAATAACAAAATATTTAGGAGTAAATTTAACCAAAGAGGCAAAAGATACTGAAAACAACAAAGCATTGCAGAAAAAAAATGAAAGAATAAAGATGTAGAAAGACACCCCAGATCCATGGAGTTGAGGACTTAATATTGATAAGATTATCAATATTATACGAAGGGACCTACAGATTTAATGCAATGCCTGTCAAAATCAAAATGGTGTTTTGTTTTGTTTAGTTTTTGCAGAAATAGAAAAATTCACCCTAAAATTTGTATGAAATCTCAAGGGACATTGAACAGCCAAAATATTCTTGATAAAAAAGAACAAGGTTAGAGGACTCATACTTCCTGATTTCAAAACTTAGTGCAAAGCTACAGTCACCAAAACAGTGTGGCAGGGGCATAACGTTCAGACATGTGACCGGTGGAACAGGCTGGATGGCGTAGAAATAAGCCCTGGCACTTTTTGTGAATTCATTTTCAACAAAAATGCGAAGAGCTTTCAACGGGGGAAAGAACGGTCTTCAAGAAATGGTGCTGGGAAAACCGGATATCCATGCGCTAAAGGGCGAAGCGGATCCCAACGTCGCGCACATAAAATCAATTCAAAATAGATCAGAGACCTAAATGTAAGAGCTGAAAATTCAAAACCCTCAGAAAAAAAATAGGGGAAAATCTTTGTGATGTTATATTTGGCAATGATTTCTTGGCTATGACCCCAAAGGCACGGACAACAAAAGAAAAAAAAATAACAGATAAATCGTATTATCAAAATTAAAACCTTTCATGCATCAAAAGACACTATCGAAGAGTTAAAAGGCAGCCACAGAATGGAGAAAATATTTGCAAACATGTATCTGATAAGGGTTTAATATTCACAATATTAAGAACTCTTAAATCTTAACGATGTCAAAAACAAAACAACAACCCAACTTAAAAATGGGCAAAAGACCCGATCAGACGTTTCTCCTGAAAAGACATGCAAATAGCCCATAAACGCAAGAAATGAGTCTCAGCATCGATAGCCATTAAATAAATGCAAATCAAGGCCACAGTGAGATGCCACTTCACACCCATCAGGATGGCTGTTATTTTCTTTAAAACGGGGAAAATAACAAGCGCTGGTGAGGATGTGGAAAACTGGAAACTTTGTGCATCGTTGGCGGGAATGTAAAAGGCTACAGCTGGAGAAATTAGCATGGTGAGTCCTCAAAACGTCAAACAGAATTGCGATATGATCGAGTGAACCCACTCCTAGGTCCACACTCGAAGGAATTGAAAGCAGGGACTCAAACACATACGTGGACCCCCATGTTTACACCAGCGTGAGTCACAACAGCAGAAAGGTGGGAGCAGCCCGTGTCCATCAATGGATGATGGCCATGCAAAACGTGGCCCATCCACACACACAGTGGGATGTCGTTCAGCCTTAAAAAGGAGGGAAGTCCTGACACCTGCTATAGCATGGATGCACCTTGAGGACACTGTGCTGAGCGGAATGAGCCAGACACATAAGGACAAACACTGTGGGGTCAGTCTTCACGGGGGCGAGGCTCCTGGGGGAGGGGGCCACACTCTCGCAGCTGGGCTAGGGTGGGGGATGAGCCTGGTCCTTCTCACAGTGGAGTAGCTCTGGGGACAAGGGTACCCAGGTAGAGCGTGACCTGCTTGTCCCCCCACAGCTTTAACCCCCAGTGGAGCTGTCACAGCTGCCTCTCTGCACCCCACATCCTGACGTGGGGTGGAGTTGCTCGGTCACACCTGTCAGTGGGCAGGCTGGTTGTCTGGGGTGCCACCATGGCTGGGCGTGTCCTCCACCTATTTCTTCTGGACCAGGCTGGTACCTGGGTCTAGCTGGATACATCCTGCTTGTGCTCGGGGTGGTGACAAGGCTCGGCCATCCCAAAGCCCAGGGCCTGAGGTACCTCCCCTCCTGGACCACCCTCTTCACCCGGACCACCCAGCCATGGGCCTGCCTGGCTCACGGCCCGCTGGTCACACCACTGGGCCCCTCAGCTCACCAGGAGTGTGGGCCCCTCGGGAACAGACCAGGGCTGCCAGGCCCCCCGTGGTTCCCACCTCACGCCCATGCCACCCTCTGGGGAGCAGGAGGCAACACACCTAGTGCCCCATCCTCAGCCACACCTGTGACCCCCTGGGCTGTGCCTGGTCCTCCTGGACCCTCCACAGTGGCCAAGGGGGAGCTGGGCAAATAGCCAGCACCCGACAAGTGCACGAGGCACCTGGGAACCGCAGTCCAGGGGTCTGCAGTGCCACGGAGGGGGACGGGGCAGGGCGAGTGGCGAGAGCCTGTCCACCACTCAGGGGCTGGGCAGGGGCGGTCTGCCTCTGGGTTTGTGGTGAGGGTCTTTATCCGCGGGTGGGAGCACGTCGCCTCTGGACGCCGTGTGGCCCAGTGAGGTTCCCCCGTCCTGGCCGCCCCCCGGACTGAATGAAGGACGGGGCGCGCCCAAGGCAAGCAGTTTCCTGGCCCGTGGCCGGCGGAGCCCTCCCGGAGCGGCGGGAGGCCCCTTCCCGGCAGCCCGCTCCCCTTCCCTCCCTTTATCCTCTGTTCTCCGCTCCCTCAAGTGTGAAGAGGAAACTCGCTGAGCAAACAGGTCCGGCCGGTGCATCCGGGATGTCTCAACAGCTGCGACCCCGGGGCCGACCCAGCCAGCGGGGCCCCCCGCCCTCGTCCAGGGTGCTGAGCACCTACTGTGCGCCAGCGGTGACCTGCCGGGCAAGGCCCCTGCCGCATGGAGCTCGCTTCTGGGGCGAGGATCCGCACACACCTGAGTCCCTGATGGAGGTGCCACTGCTCAGTGTTGGGGGTGTGGCGGGTCCCCCTGAGGGCATCGGGGCAGGTGCACGGGTGTCCGGCCCCCAGGTAGACCAGCCTCCAGGCCTGTCCCGCGAGGTTCCTGGCCAGCCCTCCCTAGAGGCCCCTCCAACTGTGCTCTTCTGCAGTGGGGACAACTGGGCTGGACGTGGAAGAGCTTTGGAGACCCCAGACACTCTGGCCCTGAACTTTCGACCTTGAAAATGACAGTGAGGATGAAGGCAGGAGTGGCGGGTGGCTGGAGCACTCGCCCTGGGGTCCCGGCGGTGTGCTTGGAGCAGGGTCGGGAACCGCCTTGTGACCTGCATGTCCCCCGCCCCGCCCCGCCCAGGGCCCAGGTTTGTGGGCCTGGCAACCCTGCACCCACAGATTTGCCCTCACGGACACAAACGCCGGGGCGCGGCGGCCCTTCCTGGGGACCCCTTCTGTCTATCATGCAAACTGTCCTACAAACCGCCACCGCCCGGAGAGGCTGCTCAGAGGACGGGACCCTATGATTCCTGCCTGGTCCCTCCCAGGGGACGAGGGACGCGGGACATCTTCAGGCACACTCAGGTCTGGGCGAGGGCCGGGGCTTTGCTGTGAGAGGGAGAGGCTGCACAGGGGACGTTCGTGGAGGCCGCAGTGACCGGGTATTGGGCACCACGTGACCCGTGGCTGTCCGAGCTCCCGGTATGGGAGAACCTGGTCTCTGCGGTGACCCCCGTCAGCCTCGCTGGGGGCCTCAAGGGGCACCGCTCTTTGTACACAGTGGTCCCATCAGGCCTGCTGGGGACACCAGGGAGGCCCCGAGGAGCAGAGAAGTCACGTGAGGGTCAAACAGGATGCCAGGCTGAGGTCCTCCGCCCTTCCGGGGCCAGGGTGGGCACTGGACAGGCACTGGCCAATTTTCAGGGCCTCGTTTTCCCTTGAACTTGAACTAGGAGACACAGAGAAGTCTGGAGACCTGCAAGGGGCACTGGTCCGCATGGCGGGGGTCCCAAGGCAGAGCACGTACCCCGCCCTCCACACACGGCCACCCACGGCCCCAGCTGAGCAGGAGGCTCCAGGGCCCGCTCTCAGGCCCAGCAGTGACCGCCTCACGGCCCGGCCCTGCCGCTCGGGCCGGGGGTCAGCGCCTCTGCCCAGCTCCCCCTGAGGTCTCCTCCCCCACATCCCCTGTCTCAGCCTCGGCCGGGCTCCCCGAGGGGCTGGATGTGGAGCTGAGCGTGAGGCTGCTTGCTGACCACTCTCCCCATTGAGTAGGTGGGCTGCAGTGAGGCGGGACCCCCCGGGCAGCCCCGCCTGCAGGGGCTTTGCTGTCTGGAAGAGCCCCAGGTGGGCGGGCATCCCCTCTCCCCTCTAGGGGGCGGGGGTCCTGTCCCTGGGGCCCAGAGCTGAAAATCCTTCCTCGTCCGGCCACCTTCCTGCTGCGTCCCCTCCCCGAGAGCAAACACACGTGGCTGGAGCGGGGAGAGGACAGTGCGCCTCGTGGCCCAGGAGCTGGGCAAGGGCCAAGGCTCCGTGCTACATAAGCCCAGGGCCCCCAGGGGAGCGAGCAACCGGCCACACGCCCTCCCCGCCTGCCCGTGCCAGTCCCCAGGATGGGCACCCCGAGCGGGTGTCAGACGCTGGCGTGGGCGCTCCTGGGCCTGCTGTCACTGCAGAAGGCAGGTAAGGCTGAGGCCTCGCTCCGCCTTCACCCTCCACGGGCTGCTCACCCGCGGAGAACCGACGGACGACGCGACCCCGCCCCATTTGTCCAGGAGAAGCTGGGCCCCCTAAGAATGAGCGAAGAGGCCAGGCTGGGGGTCACTTGTTCCCAGGAGGCAGGGACAGCCCCCAGCTCTGGCGTCCTCTCCACTCTGCCCTCCATGGCCAGCCTGGGGTGACGGCCATCGGGGAGCCCCATGGTGGCTTTGAAACAGCGGTGCATGGGGCGGAGAGGTGACCCAGCCTCGGGGAGCTGCACCTGAACCCACTGCACCTCACGCCGCACCCACAGCACAGTCCTTCTCAGCCCGCCACTGTGGTCTGAGGGCCCTCGGCCCTGGTGGCATCTCCGGAAGCACCGTGAGCCTAATACTTACTGTCAACAAAAACGACGTGGTCCCAGGGGCTGTCTGGGCAACACCCGCCCGTCCCCGTCCCCACCCGTCCCTGCCGTGCTCAGCTCCTGCAAGCTGTCCCCGCGGTGCCTCGCCCCGCGCGGGGGTCCGGGCAGGTGGGCACGAGCCGCGTGAAAGGCACCGGCACAGGGGAGCAGCCATCTCCCGGGGCCTCCGCCCCAAGTCCCCTTACCCGGGGGCGAGCAGCGCTGGGAGGTGACGGGGGAGCCTTTCCTAGAGCAGCTCCCAGTGGAGCCCAGGGACAGCCACGTCCCCGCCCAGCCGGCTCCTCCAGGCGCCCCGACCGTGCTGGCCTCAGACCACGCGCCCGAGCCGGGGCCTGCAGGAGCCCCGCGTCGCCCTCCGCACGCCTCCCTCCTCTCGGGGGCAGAAGCACTGTGACAGGCGGGGTCCCCTGGGTGGCTGAGGATGGGTCCCTAGTGGAGGGGCCTCACACCAGGGAGATGTGACCCAGTGTGCTGTGCGATGGGCACTGGCGGTGGCATTTCTCTGGCGGGCGATGGAGGCCCAGGGTCACTGTGCTGGTCCCTTAGCCCGTGGGTGGCCCTGCATGGAGCTTGGCCACGTGGGAACCTGGCCTGGGACCCAAAGGAGGGGACGCCATTCGACCTACGTCCAGTCCCCTTGACATGGAGTGGGACCAGCACAGGCGGGAGGGGCCTCAGGTCTGGGGTCACGGAGGACGGAGCGGGCGGCAGTGCCCTGGGCACGGGGGGCGGCTGGAGGGGAAAGGTGCATGCAGGGCAGTCCGTGTGGCTTCCACGTGTCCTCGGCCTGGAGGGGAAGCCTGACAGGAAGTGGCCTGCGGTGACTGCCACAGAATGGCCTGGAGGGAAACCTGACAGAAAGTGGCCTGCAGTGACCACCGCAGTATGGCCTAGAGGGGAAGTCTGACCGGAAGTCTGACAGAAAGTAGGCTGAGGTGACTGCCACAGCATGGCTTGGCAGGGAAGTGTGACAGGAAGCGGCCTGAGGTGACCGTCGCAGCATGGCCCGGCAGAGAAGTTTGACAGGAAGTGTGACAGGAAGTGGCCTCCGGTGACCTTCGTAGCATGGCCTGGCAGGGAATTCTGACAGGGTCACCACGGCATGGTCTGGCACCCCTTGCCTTCCGGCCGCACGGGGACATCGGGGCCCTGACTCCACTCCCTACGGGGCGCAGCTGGGCTGAGTGTGGGGCTCTCAGCAGACCGAGGACGGAGCCCTGGGCCAGGTGAAGGGGGAGCCCGAGCCAGAGCCCGGCTGAGGGGGCCTGCGGGGCTCGGTCCTGTGCGCCGAGGCAGCGAGGAGTCGTGCGGGCTCAGCCCTGGTCAGGCTGGCGGCGGAGGCCCTGCCTGGGGCGGTGGACACACAGGTGACCTTGGCTGTCCCGGCAGTAGGGCCCCCAGGCCCCCCACCTGCCGTGACTGGTGGCTCCAGCGCGGAGCTGGCTCTGGTCTTGGGTTTCTGCTAAGTCACGCCGGAAGCTTCCCCAACAAAGCTGGTCTTTGTCCTTCCCTGAGGGACGTGGGCCGAACCCTCTCGCTGAGGTGGCCGGGGTCGACAGGGCCAACGCCTTTTCCTGATTCCATTTGCCTGCCCTGTCACAGCGACATGAGGGATGAGGCACCACCCCGAATTCGTAGCCCGGAGGGGAGGGGTCAGCGCAAGGCCCCTGAGGAGTGGCAGGCCCTGCTGGACCCTTCCGTCCTGCGAGGGCTTGCTTTCTGTCACGCTGCGTGACGGGGCGCCAGGGCCTCTTCATGCCACCCTGCCACACGGAGACCTGCCACCGGGGCCCCATACAGCTGCCAGACGTGTGCGGCTTCTCCCCGACTCCCCTCCCTGTCCCTGCAGAGACCCAGGGCAGCACGGAGCCGAGCCCGGCCGGCACGGGGGCTGCGGCGGACGGTCGGAGGGCGGGCACAGGTACGCGGCCCCGGACCCGGGCGGTGGCGCTTCCGAAGCGGGCAGAAGGGACTGGCGGGAGGGATGGACCCCGTTCCACATCGGCCACGTGTCACATAGAGACCCCGCCCATATCCCATCTTCCCAGGGGAAGGGACAGCAATGGGGGCGGGTGGGGCCAAGAAAACAAAGATGCAGAGCAGAGGCTCAAACACTCACTGCTCACACAGCGTGCACACACACACGCACTCACACTCACACACGCACTCACACACACGCGCACTCACACAGTGTACACACACACACACTCACACTCACACTCACACACGCACTCAGATTACACACGCACTCACACAGACGCACTCACACTCACACACGCACTCACACAGCGCACACACAAACGCACTCACACTCACACACGCACTCGCATAGTGTACACACGTGTGTGCATTCACACCCACACATGCACTCACGTCATGTGTACACTCACGCACACACAGTGCACACACACGCATTCACACTCACACATGCACACTCACGTCGTGTGTACACTCGCACACACACTCACACGGTGTACACACACATTCACACTCACACATGCACTCACATAGTGTGCACACGTGTGTGCATTCACACCCACACATGCACACTCACGTCATGTGTACGCTCTCTCACACACTCACACAGTGTACACACACATGCATGCACTCACACACATACACATGTGCACACTCACAGTGAGTACACACTCACACAATGTGCACACACAAATTCACGCATGCACACTCAAAGACTTGGTGTGCACACTCTAACATGCTCATACTCTGTACACACACATTCATACATGCACTCACACATGCACACTGTGCACACATTCACACATGCATTTCACACGTATGCACACATAGTATGCACGCACATGGACATAAACTCACATGTATATGCACTCACACTCACACATGTTCACACGCACATGCACTCACACTCACACCTGCTCAGGGTAACACATACACAGGAAAACCCACAGAAAAAGTGTGTCTTGTGCAGATGGAAGGACCCAGTAGGTGACGGTCACTAGTCCTGGGTCCCCTGGGCTGTGTCAGTGTCAGGCTGAGGCTCCTATTACCCCAGGGTGGCCGGGAGGAGGGTGGGGTCCCAGGAAGGGGTGTGACTGCCTGGCCATGTCCCGGGTATGACCTGCCGTCACCCGCAGCCCAGCGCGTGACCTTCATCCCACCCGTCGCCACCTACTCCACCATGAGCAGTAAGTGGACAGAGCCCACCGCCAATGGGACTGGGTGTTTGCCAGCCCTGGGGGGGGTGGGTAAACCTGGGACAGTGAGGGGCAGCTGGGCGGCTGGACAGCCTGGGCACAGCTGGGAGCCTTCCTTGTAGACGGCCCTCCTGGGCTGCCCCGGGCTGCTGGCAGGTCGTCGGGCCCGCGGAGTATCAGTGCTGAGGGGAGTGAGGCCGGCGAAGTGGCTAGAGTGTCGCCCCCCTGGTGGCCCCTCCTCCTGGGAAGGCTGCCGGGGCTGGATGCGGCAGTGGCGCGGGCGGGGGCTACCACGCTCTCCCCGCAGACCCCAACGCGGCGCACAGCGGGCGCGTGTGCAGCACCTGGGGCGACGCCCACTACAAGACCTTCGACGGCGACATCTTCCGCTTCCCCGGCCGCTGCAACTACGTCTTCTCTGCGCACTGCGGCGCCGCCTACGAGGACTTCAACATCCAGCTGCGCCGCGGCCTGGCCGGCTCCAGGCCCACCATCACCCACATCGTCCTCAAGACCCAGGGGCTGGTCCTGGAGGTCTCCAACGGCTCCGTCCTCATCAACGGGCAGCGGTGAGCCCGGCGTGGCGGGGAAGGGCAGGGGCTCGGGTGGGTCGGGGGTCAGAGCTGCGGGGAGGGCGCTGGACGCTGCCTGAGCCAAGGCCGCGGAGGACCGGAACTCTCGCCCCAGGGAGGAGCTGCCCTACAGCCGGGCCGGCCTCCTGGTGGAGCGGGGCAGTGACTACACCAAGGTCAACGTCCGGCTGATGCTGACCTTCATGTGGAACGGGGAGGACAGCGCCCTGGTGAGATGCCCACCCACGCCCCAGCTGGGGGAAGCCCTGCAGGTGGGCTGGAGGCTTGCAGGGGGCCCTGCCCGTCCAGCAGAGGCCACAGCTGTCCCTTTCCCACCCCCAGCTGGAGCTGGACCCCAAGTACGCCAACCAGACGTGTGGTCTCTGCGGAGACTTCAACGGGCTCCGGGCCGTCAACGAGTTCTATGCCCACAGTGAGTGCCTGGCGTCAGAGATGGCAGGCGGCCAGCCCAGGCTGGACAATCCCAGGGAGGCTGAAGGGAGGGGCTCAGCCGGGCACTGGACAGAGAGGAGATCGGTGGGGGCCCTGGGTGGTCAGGGTGCCCTAGCAGCTTCCCCTGCACTGTCCCCAGAGCCACTCTGTGCCCGTGACATGGAGTGCCTCCTCTCCCCAGATGCCAGGCTGACCCCTTTACAGTTCGGGAACCTGCAGAAG